>NC_050517.1:25229601-25241646 GCF_002922805.2 Oryzias melastigma | reverse complement strand
CTCCTTTGTGGAGGCCAACAGTTTGACTTAAGACTGATTTTTTTTTTTTTACCTGCTCTTGAATTTTAAACAGTTTAAATCCACAGTCAATGAACCCGACTAATGTAATAACAGGTGAGCAAATGTTTCCCTTTGATAGCTAGCTAAAGTTAAATTGAACTGAATGCATACAGCAGGATAGCTGGAAGAAGTCAAAAGATTCAAACAGAAAAGTCAAAAATAACAGGAGTGACATTGTTTCAGCTGAATACTTTAAGGTTAAAAACAAAGCATTCAAATGAATAAAGTCAAAGTTTTAGCTGTAACCTTCATTTTTCCAGATATCTACAATAATCTTGTGACTCATTTAAATGTGAAAAAATGTATCTGTGTTGTAATTACTGATTCCTTCCACTAGATGGAAACATCTTAATATACAGTAGATAACTAAAAGCCAACACAAAGGTTGGGAGTGAAATAAATGTAGTTTTACCATTTTTAGTACTTTAGTTGCTTTGAAATCTCACATATTTACTTTTTATTGGTACCTTAAGATGACCACACTCAAACAATGTGAGAGTTCTAACTTAATACTTTTATTTGAATTATTTTCCACAAGCAACTTTAATGGTTTAGCAATATTTACAAGTGAAAGTGATTTAAAGACCCTCTCCGATTACTAAAATTATTTTGAATAGTCTTTTAATTTAATTACGCCGATGTTAGCTAAAATCAAAACAACTTGTGTGGTTTTCTAGAACATAGTTTCTGCAGAGAGGCAGGAGTTCATTAGAAATTTGCCTCTGAGATGTAGGCGGGATCGTTGATGTGGAGCAACCCCACCCCCTTTCCATCATCCATAACTGAGCTATCTGTTCTACATCAATGACTGTATATAGAGCTGGAAAAAGTGGCCCCTCCCCCCTGGCGTTCCAAATAGATAGTGCCTACTGACTCCAAGAAGAAATGAAATCCGGTAGACTTCAATAGAGAAATAAACAGCTGTTACTCAGTTGTTCTATTTGTCAGAATAACTATTCTTGCTCTGCAACTTTTTTTTTCTTTTTACAGGTTCCTGCTAATCCCAAATGTTTTATATTTTTTTCTGTATTGCAAGCTTTTTATGTCATAAACTGGTCAATCAGATGTCTCAGTAAAACCATGTGGTATCGCTGGCCCCCCACCTCTAACATTTGATTGACAGATTCTCCTGAGCTGCTTTCAGTGTAAGGGGTGTGGCTTTCCAACAAGCTCACTACTAGTTAGTGAGTGTAGTTGCCATATAAATGTTGACTCAGACTTATCACTACCTGTTAATTTCGTCTGGTTCTAACATTGCGAAGTCCGTATCAGTGAAAAATGGCGACTGAATTGGCTTCATTTCGTTGGAACTTGAGGTAAGGCGATCATTTTCTATGACGTTACACTCATAGTTCTCTCTTATTCGTACAGTCAATGGTTGTACCTTAATCCTGTGGACTCCGAACAAGCTTACTCACATTTTTTGACAGTGGTTGTCATAGAAACGTTGACTCTGTCCGACTCGGAACCATCGCTGGCTACAAATGGCGGTTCCTGTAACATGGAAAGCATTTTTTATGGTGAAGTCACACCCAGCTGTGTCCACCTCTATATGCTTACATGCTCTCCCCCTCTAGCTTACAGCCTCTCAGTCCCCCAACTTAATATAACCAGTGCAACAAAGATGGCGAGCAATATCCTGACGTAGAGGTTTGAGCCAGATAACAGCTCTGACGAGGAAAATGAAGACGTGCATGGATCTAGTCGTCTACTAGTGGATGTATTAGACTAGAGTGGAGCTGGGAGCCTGTGGTCCATCCACTGTATTCTCTACATAACAAATGTTTTGTTTGCTCCTGATTCACAATAACGAAACATTAAGAAATGCAATTTTGAGGTAATTTTCTTTATTTATGTCATCAGAAAAAATCCACAAAAATGTCTTTAAAACAAATTTTTTTATTGGACTGAGTCTTTAAGAGATTGATTAAAAAAATTAATTCAAAAAAAGAAAACACTTAAATAGTTGCATAGAAAAATAGTAACAGTTAAGAAACAAAATAAGACACACCAGCAGAGCAGACTATATGCTGTCAAATGCTCGACTCTAAAATTCAGCTTTTAGAATTTTTTTTTTTTTTTTTTTATGATCCGTGAAGAGGCAGCTCTCACTAAATTGACAGACTCCAAACTGGGAATTAAAGATAAGATGAAGCTCAAATGTTTTGAAGTCCAGATTTAATTAGCTGGTTTGTGTTTTTATCTTCTCCCTTGACTGCAGCAGCTCAGAATCTGACTCCGCCTTTTTTGTCTGAGAGCTTGTGTGAACGTGTGAATGCACCTCAAGATTCATAAAGATGTAAACAGTTTTTTACTTTCTCATATTTGTTTGTTGTTGTTTTTTTTTAGCTTAGCTCCAAAAACAACAAACAATCTCTGTAAACCGGCATGTCGGTCAGGTTCTATGCTTTTTTTTTTCCACATGTTTCAAAGCATCATTTAAAATCTGTTTTCTCCCTTTGGGGGTTTTTATCAACAAACATCGCAATGGTGAGAAGAGATTTATCCACTTTGATTTGCAGAAGTCACGGGTGTCAGGAAAATAACAAATGCCTGAAATCAACAACCCGGTTTTAGCAGGTTGTGTAGAAAAGGAACCCCTGCCCTCTCATCTCCGCTTCAGCCGGTTATAAGAGTGTTTTTTTCACAACACATCAGGTGGGATAACACAAAAAGCAACACTTGAAAAAGCAAGCAAGTCGAGGAGTGTAAAAAGCTTCAGCAGTTGACCCAAACAGAGGCAGAACTAGTGGAAGCTTAAAACTTTTTATTGCATGAGGTTTAAGAAGCAGAGAAACAGTCTATTTTATGTTTATTTTTGAGACAATGTATAATTTTGCTTAAACGCTATAATCCTAACATCTAAAAAGTTGGAGAAAATTCCTTTAAATTACCAACGGTGCAAACAAACCGTAGAGGATTTTTTTTTTATCTTTGTGTGCAGCCAAAATAGTCTGAGGTTTGAATAAAAATAATGCAACAATATGCTGAAGTTTGAAAGCAGCTTCAAGCACATGGTGTGGGCTCAATAGAAGCTGAATATATGATAAATACTAGCAAATATCAGGTAATTATGCAGACATTAACAATATCAACCGGCTGTATGTATGTATATGTAAATGTTATTGTCACTACTATTAAAAGGAGAACATTTAATGATTTTGTTATTTAGAAAATAAATAATAAATATTGACTGTATATGTACTTTTTGACTTCATATCTGAAAGTTTATATCGAATAAAAATCTATAAAATATGTTTATATAAAGTTATAGCCTTCAGATTATTTTTTTAAATTTTGTCTTTCTTAATTTACTTTGTTGTTATTACTATTGCTGTTGTTGTTGATATTATTTCCTTTTTTTCTTTTAGTATTAATAATGATAATATTTTTTGAGTGCTCTTTCTCAAACATATTTTACATTGTTGATATGAATTATGTACATTCATTAATTCATTCATTGGCCTCTATATTAAGCACACCTGTCCATCTGCTCGTTAATGCAAATTTCTCATCAGCGAATCATAATCGAAAGGATTTGGGAGCGTAGACATGGTCAACATGATCTGCTACTCCAACTGAGCACCAGAATGTGGAAGAAAGGTGATCGAAGGGAATTTGAACGTGGCATGGTTGTTGGTGTCAGACGAGCTAGTCTGAGAATTTCAGAAACTGGGATTTTCATCGACAAACATCTCCAGGGTTTACAGAGAATGTCCAAAAAATAAAGAAAATATCCAGTGAGCGGTAGTTCTGTGGCAGAAATCCCTTGTTGATGCCAGAGGAGAATGGTCAGACTGGTTCCAGCTGATAGAAAGGTAACTCAGATAATTACTGGTTACAACCAAGGAAGAAAAGTATCTCTGAACACATAACGAGTCCAACTTTTGTTTGATTTACTGTTTGAGCCAAATTTGCATATTCACAACATCTGTAACTCCTAACCCTTTTTGGAACATGTTAAGAAAAACTGATAGCCTACTCATATACGTTACTGTGACAACACTAACAAGAGAAAAAACAAAAGTCTTACACCGCTAAGTGTTAGTCACAGTAGTGTATTTGCAAAAATACCAAACCTTGTTGCACCTCTAAAAAAACAGCCTGAAATGTGGTCGTGTACCTCTCAAAAATGCTTCAACATAAATAAACACAAGCAGAATTCATCCTTGTTTAAGGCACAATGTTATTTTTTTTTTAATTAAGGTTTTTAAGTTTGCCTTATCGTGTGGAAAATATGGTGTTTGTGAACATGTTTTTTTTCAAACTCTTCATTTTTTTTCTGCAGAAAAAATAAACTGCATCCAATGCTGACAAGTATAAATATTCTTTGGAAAAGACAACAGCTGTGAATCAAAGAAAACAAACATTAAAACGTACACTTATCAAATGTCTTTAAAAATGTGACAAAACAAAGTATTTTCTCCTTTTAAGAGTAAATTTTGTAACAACCAACCTTTGAAAGCACACTTTTTAAAACTGTTTTGTTCTTGACATAAATTTGTAAAACAAAGTCAACAATTTTTACTGCCTTTAAGCTTTATTTTGTGTTTCTCAACAAAACAGTTCCGATCATCAGTAAAGACTAAAAACTGTTCAGTTTTGACTCAAACGCATGACCTCGTTGTTGGGGCTGTATGCATACAAGACACCGCACATCCTTGAACTTCCTCCTATCTCTGAGCCGCTCTCTTTTTTTCTTCTTTCTTTTGTCCAAAGCCAACTGGCCCCTGAGGGCCCCACTGTACGTAGTTAATCTTGCCAGCCTTGGTGAACAGCTGCAAGCATCAAGGAGCACAGACACCAGAGACGTCTGATTTTCTAAACAATGTGAAATATGCATGATCTCATCTGCAAATATATTCTCCTTATGAGTCGGGGCGGCTTCTAACCTAAACTGTGTCTTTCTGTTCATGAGAGACGGTAGTTAATGTATTAAACAACAGAGCTGATAATAAAAAGTCATAGCTGTCATTTTAGTGCGACATTTGCCAGACTTAAAAGGAATGAGAGCGCATGTGCACGAAGCATCACTGCTGACCCAGATTTGATCAAATGTAAAGATGCATGGATTATTTAAAGTGACCTGACAAATAATTTTACAAACAAAATCCAAATACAGGAAATTAGTTAACAGTTGGTAGAAATTCATCCACCTGAGTAAACTTTAAAAATATTTAAAAAAATATAATTAAAAGAGCTTGTTTTTCTTATGTGTTTGAAGATCCATTTTCCTTTTGAGTGTTTTTCCTCTGCAAAGGTTAACAGTTTGAGCTATTCACTCAGTTCTTTAATTTGCATAATTTACAGTTACAATAAATACATCAGTTAAATTACATTTTCAAACCTTGGACATTCACTATTTCTAATGCTGTAATTTTTTAGTCTTAATTTTTAATCTATTTTACAATAAGTTAACTTTTATTAATTTTACAATTGTTTACAAAACCTGTTAATCAGTGGTCTGTAAAATTAGCTTTTTAAATGTAATTGGATCAAATTAAATGTCTTTTAATATATTTGTAATCACAAACTTTCTTTAGCTACATTTTAGCTACATATTAGGACTCCCATGATTAGTCGATTAGTCGCTACTGTGTCAACTGTTGAAATAGTCGACAACCTATTTAATAGTTGATTAATCGTTTGTTTGTTTTTTATCTCAAAACTACAGTGCACTCCTTCTAATCTGCCATTGTCTTTAAAAACACATGCGCAGGAGTGCTAAGCTGGCTCAGTAATGATGTCACAGGAAGTTCCAGGAAGACCAGAACAACAGCCAACAGGCTTGAAAATGGAAAACATAAAAACATTAAATAAAAGACAGAAGTGTCTTAATGCAATATTTACATGGCAGAACTTGTGTTTCATTGTAGCACTACAGCTTTAGGAATTACTTGGAAATGTATGAATTTTTAAAAGGTTTAAAAAATTATGTGTTGCTTAGTATTTGATATTTTTTATATGCATATTTTTCACTCTTTTTGTATTTTTTTTTTTTCATTTTACTGTAAACTTAGAGGGATTTTACATCACACTGATGCAACTCTTACTCAAGCACAACTTCTGGTGTTCTCCTTCCAGCTCTGCTGTTTTTTCTTTCACAGCTTTCTTCAAAGTTACACCTGAAAAAAAGTGGCAATGATCTGACACCAGCAATTAACCACTTCCAGCTATTTTTAGTATCTGATTATGTCAGTGGGGAGCTACAACAGACATTTTTATAGCAGCATAACTGCTGTACCATCATAACACAAGGATTTAAATGCAGAGATCATGGCAATTGATGGACATTTTAGTGATTTTAATGAGCTTAACTCACAAATAAATAACACTCATTAATTGTGTGATGTTAAAATGAGTTTCTCAAATCTAAGACATATAAAGCAAAAAAGAAAATGTTTTCTCTACATTTTTTTGTTACACTGATTTTCTTTGTGTCTTAGATAACTGTTTATGATGTCCATTTTAATGTTTTTTTTTCTTCCTTTTTTTTAAACTTTGATTTAATTTATTCCTTTAGTGCAATCACTGAGTTTTGTAATCAAGTTAAGCTTAATTGTCCACACTTAGTTTACATTCAAGACTCAGCTGGTCCAAATCAGCCAATCAATCATTGTCTCTGTATTTAGACGTCTTGGTCTTCAGTTCCTCTGAGGTTGTTCTGTGTGGTTGCTGGCCTTGTTCGGCTGATTAGTTCTACTTTAAGAATGTCAGTCATTTGCTTCTGTAATTTAATCAAACTTGTTAATTTTTCTGCCCTGTGAGCCTCCGTTCCAATCATTTACATTTTGATGTCTGACCAACAGTTTAACATCATTGAAGCTTTGAGATAAACATCTTATTTTGAGAAAAGAAGCCCTGAAGTACATGATTTACATTGATAGAATTGAAAGAATGTCAAGTTGTAATCTGTTAAGATTTACTATTAGTGATAAGCTAAAGAGGAAAAACATAAGTGCTTTCTGGAACAAGAATAGTTTTCTCTACAATATGGTTGTAGTTTGCAAACGAGGTTCAAATTGGTGTTAATAACCAGACATCAATCATGAGGGAAATTGCTCACCAAGCTTTCCTGCGTTTACGTGTTTCCAGTATTCATGTTTACGATGAGCGTTTCCGTAGAATACTGTACTCGGATCACAAACAAGTCAGTTACTCATGTCTGGCTGACAGGAAGAAGAAAGCAGATCTCTATAGTGGTGCCATTAGCATGCCTGACCAATTACAGTCCGTGTGTGCGCGTGCACGTGTGTTTATGTGCGTTGCAGCTGATGCTCGCAGTCCCAGCGGGGCGACGCGGTTGCCGACTAAGTGACCTCCTTTGCAGCTCTTTCAACTTACTCCCCGTTTCTCAACCGTCTCCTGGTGGGATGATCCCAGTTCCAAGTCTCGACCCACTTCCCCCTCCTCATTTTACCAGAGATCAAAAACCAAGCACAAATTCAAAGTAACTGCAGCCTTCATTGAGACGGCAGGATGAAAATGAGGCATTGTTTACCCCTTCCTCCTGTAATTAGCTCCTTGTTGGATCACTTCCTTGTAAGAGTTTCACAGAAAAATAAAAACCTGGAGCCAATCAGACTTATAAAACAACAAAAAAATCAGATGTTTTTTTTTTATAAATAAATAACGGTCAACAGATTTAATTGTGTTCTGTAAATTTGAGAAAATTGTCTGCAAACTAACCTGGAAATACCTGGTCACATATCCCAAAATGCCTCTGCACAGCGGCCTAAATGAAAGTTTTTCAGTAAATGGCTACAGTCGTATTTTTACACACCACGGAGGTTTTAAGATAAAGTTGAAATTTTACAACGACCGCATGATTTTTCTCTTAAAGCTGATATCCGTCAGTGGTCACCATTTGGAGGTTACGCGATGTCAGTCCAGTGACGGACAGAAATGAGGCCATTACAATCAGGCGACAGCTGGGCAGCCATAGATCGGTGGTAGCTGGAATCACCGTCCGGCAACAGTTCTGACTGGACAAATGTCCCCAGATGGCGACCGTCCAATCCAAGTGCTGCTAGCTAGGTAAATATAAAGTGGGTCATTCTACATGCCTGATGGTCGCCGTCTGCATTCATGACCACGCCAAACAAATTTCAGTTGTGAAATTGTGATATTGCACAAAACATGTCAAAAATACTTTAGGTAATTTCATTTCTAAAGCCTCTTTTCCACGGAGTATTTTGAGCGTTTCCATTGTAAAATTGATCCATTAAACAGTACCACACCGTACATGTCAGGGGTCCCCCTCATTGGTTGTAGGTCCTTTAAAAAGTGGAACAGAACGATTGGGGTGGAGCCACTGTAGCCAGCCACCCGTTGATTAGCAGAAAGTGGTGATAACATTAGAAAGCACCAATTTAGCACTCATTTAAGCTAACGTTTCCAACATTTATAAGCATTCTGGGTTTTTGTGGTTTCCTGTGTACTCTTTTAGTCACAAGTCTATAATACCTGTAAACACCAGCAAGGCCTGGTCTGCGGTGGATAAAAAGACGAGCTGTTGGATGACCTCCATTGTTGTTGCATTTCTAGTCGTCGCACTACAATGACATGCTAGCAGTCTACACTACGTATGCACCGTGAAAACAAACCGCTCAGTGGAAGCGAGGCTTAAGTGGAAATGCTCTCCAGACTAAACTATACCGTACCACTCCTTACCGTACCAGACCACTCATTGGAAACAAGATTTTAAAGTCAATTTGTCATCATTTTAACAGAACTGTAGACAGACTTTTGCTGTAGTCAGCAGGTGAGTGCGATTCCTGATGTTTGAGGTTCCACCAGAGGGCTGACCAACGCAGACAGCAGCTTTCTGTGGGGGCCACTGCCTTCTGGTGTGTTTAAAATTTTATCAATGTTTCTAAATGTCAGATGTTCTGTTCGCTGTGTTTCTGGTGGGCTTTTTGTTGTCATATTTTGAAGTGTAAGGGCAACACTTTGAACAAACAAACCAGTTTTCAAAAACTCATCTTTTGCTCTGAGCCCCCAAAGCACTCATCACAAACTGAAGAGATCACAGGAGTGCAGAGTATCCTCAGAGCAACACGCCTTAATAAAAGCGCCGTGCAGCAGCTCCATCAGAATTGCCTCAGAGCTCAAGAGGGATAAATTAGACGAATAAATGGGTTTCACTGTAGTTTATTTGCAAACTGTTTTTACTAAAGATGTCTTTCTTTTCTTGTTGTTTAATTGGAATTTTAAATCTGCTCAGACCTGTGACTGTTGGTGTTAACCTTTTTCAGCCCTATGATGTGAAGATTTAGGAGGCGGGCGATGATTCCATAACAGTTTTATCATTGTATCTTCTGCTGGTTTCTGTCTAGGGAGCTATTCACCTCTATAGTGAGTTTCCATCCATTTACCAACAAGGGAAATATAGTTTAATAGATTTTTAAAGAACAACTTGTATTCAGGTTGGTTCATTAATTTCAGGAAACACAAAAATAGAATGTAAACCATCTTTGTTTTCTACAGGATGCTGAAAGAACAGGATTTTCTTCTCAGAAGAAAAAAAAAAATTAAATAAAACAACCAAACAAAGTTGTGTGTGAACCCTTCTAAAGCCTAGTTGGATGAAAGGCTAATGTAGAACACAAGTTTATTGAATTTTAAATCAGAACAATTGAAGTCATTAGTGCAGAATAAAACAATTTCCTGTTCAGGTCTTGGATTTAATTGGAGGTGAGGAATATAATTAATTTTATTCACTTCAACAAACCCCTGTTGGTTCAAATAAAACAATTAAAAAAAAAAAAAAAAAAAGATAAACCCCTTCTTTTCCCAGAGAATATTTTTTTTCTATTATTTGAAAGCTGTTTGTGATCAGCTGCTGTTTATCTTTTGTAATTGTTTTGTAATAAACATGAAGAACTTTTTTTTTATATATATAAAACCTGTAAAAGACAGGAAATGAAAATCCATTTCTTTGATGGAAATAAAACGAGCATAATTTTGTCACATCATCAAAAATACATTTGAGAGGAAAATTTAACTTTTACAGAGAAATGAATGATTGAGTTGAAGACGGCCACACAGTTAAGGTTTCCACTTTTGTTTTTCTCCTAAAATTTCAAATGTCCATCAATCCAAACACACGGGGTAAAAGGGGAAAAAGCTGAACATATCTTTTTAGTTATGCACACGCTGGACATGTGAGGGCCGTTCAAGAACGTGCTGAACGTGGGTTTTTTTAACACACTTTTAGCAGATGGTGATAAAAACGGTAACGGCTACCTAATACTAACGCAACAGGTTTGGTGCAAAAAGCGATGGAAATCTCTCAAATCTTATTCATGGCTTTTTCATTCACAGTTACATTCTGATATATGAATGATTTGATGTAGTAGAATTCCAGCTGGGCAGAAACCGCAATTATTAAACTTTCCTTTGTGATCATGTCTACAGCGGCTGATACTTCTGTGTTTTAGAATGAGGACACTACCCACACGTCACTACCAAATCCGAGTCCCTGATTGGTCATAGTTCAGTGTTTTCACGATTTAGTGTCATGAAGTTGAGCTTCCAGCACACAATCAGTGAACACCTGATTTTTATATAGAGCCTGTGACTGGACTTAAAAACTTGCACAGCGATGCATAAACATGAGAGTCCTGGACAAGGGCCAGAAATTTGGGTTGACGTGCATTTACATCGACTTTTTATTGAACGTACGTTTCCGAGCCTGGTGTGAATCCAGCATTACAATTTATTCTTTTGTCAAAGTTTCAAGAAATACCAAAAGACTTTGTTCTGATTAATGACACCTACATGTCAAGCAAGGACCTTGTGTTCACTGGCTTGGAATCAAACTAAGATGGAAAACAGATTTGGAGTGTCAATGGAAGATACCTTCTTCAGTAATCTAAAGCTGCATTCACAAAGAATGGGATTTGTGCTCCAGTTTCAATCTTAAGTACAGATGTGATCTGAAGTCCTGCTGCCCGATTTAAAGTCCCCCTCCAATGAAAATCATGTTTTTTGAGTTTTTAACACATATGTGTGGCATTTTTCGGTAACACTTTATAATAAGATTCCTTAGCAAGCTTTGTTAACACATTAATAAGCATTATTAACATTCTTATAAAGTATTAGTAAGACATTCATTGGTGTAATAAGCCTAATAAGGCTTATTAAATTCCTAAGTTAACACATTTACAAGCATTATTAATGTGTTAATATGATGTTTATTGTTACATTTATTACCATCGTATATGTGGAACAAATAAGTGTTAACAAGCTTAATAAGAATCATTAACAAAACTTGTTAACAGATTAGTAAGCCTTATTAATGTGTACAGTTCTTGTAAGACATTTAATATCATTATAGATGTCTTACACTGACTTATGTGTTAATAAGCTTAATAAGAATCTTTAATAAAATAAAGAATTAATTTACTGCATTAATAATGTGTTAAATGCAAGTAAAATATTTATTAGCATTATGGGTGTCTTGAAAATTCCTGATAGTGTTAATGAGAATATTGACTACTCACTCAGACAATTGTCTACAAAGATCATATTATGGTAGTAAGCTTAATAAATGTGTTAATAAACCTTGTTAACCATTTATTGACTGTTTTGCAGCACCTTATCTAAAGTGTGATCAAATCCACATTAGTAAACTGGTAATAAGCTTAATAAATCTGTTAATAAACTTTATTAACCATTTATTGAACGTTTACCATAAACAAGCACAAAACATAAAACTTGTAAAATGAAACTTTTTATATACAATTGAAACAGAAATATTTATAAACATTATGTAACAATAAAAACATCTACAAATGTTTAAAGATTTTGTAAAATCGCTTTCAAGTTTTAATTAAAATTTTCAACAAGTGAGAAAAACTTTCTGAACTCTGAGACTCTAAACAAATGTTTACAAACATCCATCCATCCATTTTCTTGACCGCTTCATCCCGTTCGGGGTCGCGGGGGTGCCGGAGCCTATCCCGGCCACTGATGGGCGAA
>NC_050517.1:25229408-25229588 GCF_002922805.2 Oryzias melastigma | reverse complement strand
CAGATTTCCTTTATTTAGCGCGTTATTTCTGATCAGAATCAAGTCGAAGTACAAGAACTATCAGAACACCGTTACCCACAATGCATTGCTTTGTAGTCATATAGACCATAGACATAGATAGACGCCGCATGCTTGTCGCCCCCTATTGGAGCAGACGTCTCAACGCGCCGCCATCTTGAT
>NC_050517.1:25228692-25229383 GCF_002922805.2 Oryzias melastigma | reverse complement strand
GCCGGGATTCGAACCGGGGCCTTCTCGCTGTGAGGCGAGAGCGCTAACCACTTGCGCCACCGTGCAGCCCTGTTTACAAACAACTTTTCAAAAAACAAACTTTTAAAGGCAACAATAACACATAAAACCACCAAAATATTCCATATTTTTACATCAGTGATTCACTATTTTCCAGTAAGAGTTACAAAATGCGCCGATTTTCTTTATTTAGCGCGTTATTTCTGATCAGAATCAAGTCGAAGTACAAGAACTGTCAGAACACCGTTACCCACAATGCATTGTTTTGTAGTGCGGCGCCATATTTGCAGCAGCATCCGCCTGAGTAGGCGCTTTCCCGCGATATTTTCATGATGATTGACAAGTAACGTAAGAGTCCAAAATACCCAACATGCACTGCAATCCAGGCGATGTTCTGCGCAGCGCCGCGTCCGCCTGCATGATCTCAAACCTCAAACACAGCTATTCTGACGACGGGTTCACACTCGACACGGAGCGGAGGAAGCTCTTAACCTACGGCGTGGTCCTCTCCAGGCGTGGAGCGGCCCGGTCCTTCACGGAGGCCCGGGCCGTGCAGCGGATCGTTTCGACGACTGGTCTATTTTGTGTGCGAGCCGCGAGTGATCCGGGTCAATTTTTGACTGGTGTCAAGCCAGCACGCTCTCGCTAAACTGCTGTCAAGTGAGCCCTCTCT
>NC_050517.1:25227596-25228633 GCF_002922805.2 Oryzias melastigma | reverse complement strand
CAAAATATAACCAATATTTCACAATAAAACGCCGCGATTGACAATTGCGATGATGTTTTTGTGTCTAAACAGACCGTAGAGACGAAATTAATCGACACACACACACACACACCCGGGCGCGTGAGCACACACACAACAATCGCGTGCATTAAACACCCTCACGGTGTCCTTGGAAGGCTGCTTCAAAAAAAAAAAAAAAAACTATCTGGCTAACAGAGTTTATTAATACATTTATTAAGCTTACTACTAGTTTACTAATATGGATTTGATCACACTTTAGATAAGGTGCTGCAAAACATTTAATAAATGGTTAACAAGGTTTATTAACACATTTATTAAGCTAACTACCAGTATACTAGTATGATCTTTGTAGACAATGGTCTGACTGAGTAGTCATTATTCTCATTAACACTATCAGGTATTTACCAGACACCCATAATGCTAATAAATACTTTGCTATCATTTAACACATTATTAATGCAGTAAATTAATCCTTTAGTTTATTAAAGGTTCTAATTAAGCTTATTAACACATAAGTCAGTGTGAGACATCTATAATGATATTAAATGTCTTACAAGAACTGTACACATTAATAAGGCTTATTAATCTGTTAACAAGTTTTGTTAATGATTCTTATTAAGCTTGTTAACACTTATTTGTTCAACGTATACGATGGTAATAAATGTAACAATAAGCATCTTATTAACACATTAATAATGCTTGTAAATGTGTTAACTTAGGAATTTAATAAGCCTTATTAGGCTTATTACACCAATAAATGTCTTACAAACACTTTATAAGAATGTTAATAATGCTTATTAATGTGTTAACAAAGCTTGTTAAGGAATCTTATTATAAAGTGTTACCCATTTTTCTTATGAAAAAGAACAAATGTAATAAGAAGTTGTTTCGCTTTTGCATTTCCGAGTATTTCTCATTTTAAATTGCTTTCAAACTGTGGCAGAAACGCTCTATTTGAAATAATGAACTGTTAATATGTCACGAGAGCGTCTGCACATGCGCTAACCTCATCATCT
>NC_050517.1:25196820-25227463 GCF_002922805.2 Oryzias melastigma | reverse complement strand
ACTAATGGTAGCAGTCTGTGAACGCTGGAAAATCTCTGCGAGATTCATTTGACCGCGGATGTAAAGGATTGTAAATCAGTGAAAGTTCGGTCCACGAAGATCTTCACTTCCTCGTCTGAGCTGACATCCAGCTTAAAACAATACTGCTAGACATTTTTGTGGAGCAGCGATGAAGATTTATGCTAGCAAGACACAGTGCTATCATGATCAAACGGGGGGTCCGAGACTGAGCAGCTCCACTCAGCTCCTTTAGAGGAGATTTTGGAAATGGAGGCTTCAGATCAACATGAAAAATGAGGTTGAGGGATTTTGGTTAAAAACTCTTAATTAAACCTTACTGAAATCATTGAAAAATTGTCATGGGGGACTTTAAGTGACAGGCGCGATGCAACATGGCGCAGTCCAAGTATCTGACCTGGCGAGGTCACCACATCGCGTCAACTAATCAGGGACTCAGGTTTAAGCACATGATGTTTTCTGTGACTCAGTCAGGGGGTAGAATACAAATCCAATATGGCTGATAGCTGTGAGCATTCTTTTCCGGAAGTTCCATCTATTTTCTTAACCGACTGCGCTTGTCAGAGCCTGTCCCAGATACAGTTGGGAAAAGGCGGGTTACATCCTGGACAAGTCGACTTGTCTAGGATGCTGGGCCCATGGAGCTGGAGCGACACAAATTTGATGCTCGAATTGTTCGGTGTGGATGCAGCTTAAGAACCTCAGAAGGAGCTTTACGGGACACAGTCATGATAACGGATCAGAGGATTTGCCCGTAGTTACAAATTCACAGATAATTATTACAAAACTCTACATCTCAGTTCACCTTGAAGCCTTTTCCTTGCGACTGTCATTCTAGTTTCCAGCACCAACAGTGGGCCGCTTTTCAAAGTGAGAAACTCCTGATTAAGCCCAGCAGGAATTTGTGAACGAAAAGTGCAACAGTGACTTATGAGGGGCTAACCAGCCTGCAGGGCTGCTCTTTTCCTGGTAAATCAGTTCAAGATTAGACTCCACGTCAAACTTTATCACTCAAAGTGAAATGAAGCGAGAAGTTCTCCTGTGAGTTTGAGGAGCAAACGAGCCAGCGAGAGGCTTGAATGTCACGAACTCGTCCGGTCTTCAGTCACACTGACATGCGGGGAAAGCTTACCTTCCAGGTGGGAGGAGGAGAGAAAAAGCGCCCCCCCCCCACTATAAATCAAAGACAGCCATTTAAAGAAAGGTTTTATTAGTCACATCTGAATGGATGAGTTTACAGTCTGCCGCAGGTTCACAATACACCTCGTGTTCACAACATGGTTAGTATCTCACAGCAAAGAGATTTTAAAAATGACTCAGAAAAATAAAGCATGCATCGTTTTTATAAACAGGCGTTGTCGTTCGTGATTGTTTTAATCTACAGTTAAACACCCATAAGGAGGGAGGGGGGGGTCCCTGTTAAAGCAAGTGTCAGTACAGTGGAAAAGGACAAATCTGAACGTGCCCCTGGTCACTTCTCTTCTCTCGTGGCGGGAAAGTCTTCGCCATTAACAAGCCACATAATCATCCGCTTCAATCTCTGCAGGACTTGTGTCTGTATGGATAAAAGGCACTCAGGATCTCCATCAACCCGAGTATGATTAACCACACACCATCACAGTGCTGTGAAAAAGTATTTGTATCCTCCTGTTTTATTTATTTTTGTATCATTCAGCTCAAACAAATGTTCCCACAGAGATATTTTAAGTCAATATATTCAACTACTAAATGTTTTCAGTGGAAAAGCTACTCATATTTTCTGGGCCTTATGGGGAAAGTGACTGCCTTTTTTTTTTTTGCTACACACCTCAATTTGAAAGAAAAAAAATGCAAAGGAGGGCATTTATGAACATATATTTAAGAAGATCTTACCAACACATTTTAGTCTGAAAGTTACAAAGACATTTCTGCAGATTTGAGACTCCAGAGAACCACAAAAACATTATCCACACATTGAAAATCTGCTGCTAAGTAAAACAACTCAAAGACTTGCCTCTTACTTAAAAATATTAATAATTTCCCCCAAAACCTATGGACAAATATTTTAAATTAACAGTCATTGAGAGACTGGACATTGGCGCAACAGTCAAACACGGTGGTGGTAGTGTGATAGTGTGGGCTACTTTGTTTTACTATAAGAGCACTTTAAGAAGGATAGTATTGATCAACCGATGATCAAGTTTTACGAGAAGTTGCTCTTCTACAAAAAGCTACACAGGTTCTTTTCCCTTCTTGTATATAATATAAACCTTTTTAATCATCTTTCTTTTGTATTTTGTAATATCTGTGTCATAAACGTTTGATTATCTGAATCATTTAAATGCCACAAATGATAAGGTCATACAAAATCAGCAATGAGGCAAATACTTTTCCATATCTCTGTATGGCAGCATTTAAAAGATTGATAAAGTTGTGCTGCTCCAACATAAATATCAAGAACTCGGTTCATTCAAACACTCTCTGCCTCATTTCCAGCTGCTTTTGACTTATGCTTCAAGTTTAAATTGACTCATTGAATGAAAATAAGATGAGCAACTGTTTTCAGTTCAAACACAAACTGCTATCCCTATAAAATTTACAGTAAAACTGAGAATTAATCTGGAAAAGACCCAGATATTTTTAGGAGGAATAATAATGAGGAGTCAAAGCAGCAGGTAGAATAATTTACCAAACAGGATTGATCAATTTACTCTTTTGCTCCACAAATATACAATTTGTTATTTGGGATTAAATTACTTTTTTTTTTATTTCAGGGTTGATTCTAAAAATCCCCATTGAATAAAACCTATCAACTAGAACTGAACTTGTGATGAAATGAGGACAAAAATATCAAGCTGTAAACAAAGCATGAAAATAAACCATGCACCAAACAAACTGCTGTTTTTTGCCTTGCAGCTTTTTTGACATTTTTCTTTAAAAAACTCTAAGGTTTGAAGCTACAGTCTCCTCCACCTCTGAGGCCACAATAAACCTTAAAAGCAACACAACACGTAAAAGTTTACAAAGATCGTCTAAAACAGCATTTAAAATGTAAACTTCCATTAGACTCTACGTTAAGCAAACACCCGGACAGCAGCATCACTCACACCATAGTAACAGTTTCACACGTTTACCTAAATAGAAGTGGTTTCAGTCCACCGACTGCTAATCTTCCAAAAAAAAAAAAAAAAACCTCAAACTGTTAGATAATCTCACTCTGTTAATAAAGCTGTCAGAAAAAAGCTCCTCTGGAATGTAAACTAATGATTTTATGTGATGAAACCCGCTTCTGTCTAAAAAAAACGCATCGGTTTGAGTGCAGCTACTGATTCTAACGTGGTCTCTCAATCTTGCAACATCTGACACTTTTCTTTCGATGTGTCGTCATGGTGACGGTGGCGTCTTCAGCGAATTGGTGGATCCTCCTTGGCTTCCGCTCACGGTTGCTCCCTGTCCGACCCACTGGAGCACATTCGGAGAAGAGAAATGCAGAGATGGTTAGTTTCAGGAAACAATGAAGGGAAAGTTTGGAAAAGTTATTTATGGAAATGTAAACAAAATAAATTGATTTAACATTCTATGCTGATGACACTCAACTGTGTTAAAGTTTAAAACCAGAAGACAACAAAGTAGACTAAACCCAATATTTTTTTAAAGCCTGATATTATTTGTATATAACAAAGTGTGACCAACACAACAACTGATAGAAATTCGTGTTGGCCACATGTAATACGTGCAGCCAAGATGCACATTGAAGCAATCAACATTTTTGAGCTTTTAAGTGTATTATAAAGTGTATTCCTCTCCATGAACAACCCCAAAGCGGTATTGTCCCATTTCTGAGTAATCCCCTAAAAATCTGCGCTTTGAGCACTAGCCCCTCCCATACCCACAAAAACAAGCGGGTTCTCACGAGCTGACATCACAAAGTAAGAACAGCCCCCTCCAGGAAGAGTCTGTGCTTCCAGAAAAAAAAACCCACACTAACACCAACACACTATCTCCCCAGAGCTAGCAATAATCAGCTAAACACTTATTTTAAATGCATAATATCTTATTTCTTCCAATTGTTTCCCGTCTCTCCAATAAAGTCCAGGTCTAACAGGTGTTCGTTACTTTAGACGCGGGGCTCCTTTAAGATCCCCCCTCAGGTGTATTTGTGTTGTGAGCCAGTGTGCTGATACCGGGTCTACTAAAGGCAGATAAATGGTGTGTGCATCTATCTTTGCAAAAGTTCGGATGTTGCTTTTTTTGTGGGAGAAACAGACATGCTGCTGAGGTCGGTTCTGGGATGACATCATCAAATGGGTGGTACCCAGAGATCGAAGCATCTCCCTTCCGAGTAGAAAAAAATGGAAAAAGAACTCATATTTCATAAATAATTTGTTCTGTAGTGTGTCAAAGGTAACATATTATCATATAGTTCACTCTGAAAGGCTTAAGAAAAGCGTGGTATAGGCCCTTTAAATGCAAAGACTTGAAATATACTAGATTCCCGTCTACTAAACTCAAGTGTGATTAAGACTTTCTTAGATCAAGAGAGTTGGCGTTATGGCTTCGGTTATGTGTGTAATCAGCACTGATGGTGCTGATTACGGACTATTAGATGCTGCGTGTACATCTATTTAATTTTTTGGAATTGTTAGTTTCTACATATTAAATATTTCAAAAAAGGGGTTGACTTTTAATAAGAAAAAATAATTTGTGAAACAAAAAGAATGTTAAAAAAAAATGAATTAAATGGTTGTGTACATAAGAAAATGACTAAACTAAAAGTCTAGTAAAAACCAAAATACAATCAAAACTAATAACAATAAAAAGGGACACAAAAAAGAAAATGGGCAGAAATAAGATCAGAGTTTGCAAGGGGTTTTTTGGGGGTTTTTTTTTGGTCAGAAGTGGTTCATTTAACAAAAACCTTCCTCCGAGTGAGCTTGTGAGCATAAGATCCTCCCTGAGAGCATTTCTCAGCTCTTAATCCATGTCACACCGAGGTGGTTTAGCTTTCTGGGAATCTTTTACTTCCGACCCAGCGGTGTCAGAACTGTCCTGAAATCACATTGAGGGAATTGAGGAGAACATTGTTGTTGTTTGTGCTCATGTTTTTGGACCGAGCGCGGCTGTTTTACAGCCATGGTTTAGGGGTCACAGAGGAATTATTAAAGCTGTCAGTGTGTCGCAGTGGAGTCAGCAAAGGTCAAACCAACACTCCAGAGAAGTTCAACCACTTGATGTGTAGAAGAAACATGTGAAAAGTCCTTATCTGTGCAGAAAAGTCTCCTCCTTCTTGAGTGTGTTTGGGCTAACTTGTTGAAGCCTGTGATACAGTCCTGCCACTGCTTACATATCCTTGTACTGTTTTGCGCTTCAGATACATGAGTTTGCTCATGTGTGAAACTTTGTGAGAGTCCCTCAGGGCTTCGGTGTGGATCTTTTTAAAGAAACACGGATAAGCCATTAGTTAGGGTCTCAGACGCAGGTCCTGTAAAGCAGAACTGGCTGTTAATAGCTTCAGACAAGAGCTGCTTCTGGGCCCAGTTTGACAGACCTGCCCTGTGTGGGGGGGTACATGGTGTATGTGACGGCTCAGAGGCCCGGGGGGAGGAAGGGGAAACCTCACAGACTTTTGATCACTACTGAAAATTGTAATAAATTTGCTGCTGGTGCTGCACCTACAGTTAAGCGCTGCTCTCACTAAAACTGGGTAAAGTTGATGCAGTTTCAGAAATGAAGTACAATAATCTAATGTTTTCTGAAAGGTTTGTGTGTGTTTTCATGGCATATTTAATGTCCATTAAATATGACATAAATTCAATTTGGCTTTAACACATTAACTAAATTGTATGAATAAATATATTTCAACAATAAAGAAATATTCAGAAATGCAATTTTAACATATAATTTCTTTATATGTTTCCACTATCATGAGAAAAATGTGAGAAGAACATGTTAAAAACACCAAAATGTAGTTATTTGACACGGGATGTATTTTATTTTGAAAGGAGCTTGTATGTGGTGCTATCTTGAGTGAAATTAATTAAGATTGTTATACATATGGAAAAATTAAAAATTGTTTTATTTCATTTATTGTAAATGTTTAAAAGCTACATTTCATAACTACAAGGCTTAATGGTCGCCAATTGAATGAAGTGGAACTTTGTGGTCAGTAAGAAACTCAACCAAATAGCTTTTTTACCATCAAAGGTTGAAGACCCCTGACTTTGACAAAACACAATTACACCCCAAGAGAAGAACTAACAAAAAATCCAAACAAGAAAAATTGGATCATATGAAGGGAAACTTTATATCAGCAATTATCTACAAACCACAAATAGAGGTCTAATGAAAGTGGAGAATCTTTTTTTTTTTAATCTGGATGACTACCCATATATATTTAAATTTGAAAAAAATAACTGTGATCTTTATAGTGTTCATACTGTTTAAAATAAATTGTTTTTATATTTACATTTGTGATTTTAATAGAAATCGCAGAAGAGCTTTATTCAAAAGAAAACATACTTTATTCAGCTTTTCTTCTGTTTTTTTAGGTTAACAAACACTCGAGCAAATTCTTAAATATTTTATTTCTATATAAATATTTTAGATCGTAAACAAGGCAATTGCAGATGTGTTTGAGTATCACTGAGGCACCTGTAAAGATAAAAACAAAAAGTTTTTTCTGCAGTGCACTACACAGACGTGAAGCTACTCTGATCCAGTTTCAATATTTGCCTCCGCTTTTTTTTTTTTCTTTTGTCTCTCTTAAGACCCAAATTAATAATTGAGTTACCCCTCAACATATGTAGTCATATGACCCCAGTTATGTGGGGTTAACTACTGTTTTAATATAACTCAGAATGTGATGTTCATGCATGCAGACGCCAGGTCTTAAGAGGTTACCTGCTCACCTGCAGCTCTGCTCCTTGATCTAATCCAGACTGATGGCTGGCTTAGAAAATGTTCAATCATGGATCAGGAGAAGTGTTTTTACGCTAAGAAAATGTGAACTGTAAATGCATCTTAACTGTAATTTCATTATTATTTTTTGCTTCCAGTAGTAGAGTTGCCCTCCCTTGGTTCAGCAACTGCTTGGCACAACATGAATCAGCGGGACGTTTATGCCCCCCCCCGGGGGGGGGGGGGGGGGGGGTCCTCGTGGTCCTCTATGAATCGCACAGAAACAGAACTTGATTTCACCGTTTTGCGCCACAGCTCTATGAAAGGAGCTCAAAGGCAGACAAAGCTGGGTCACGTACTTATCTGTACATTTTTTTTTAAATGTAAATTGAACAAAAAATCTTTCCTTCAATGTGACTTTAAAGACTGAAATAGCTTCAGTCATGAGAGTACTGTGTAGTGCTCAATTCATTAACAGCTGAGTTAACTTTTATTAGTTAATGTTTTGTTTAGATTTTTAATTACAATATATTTTGACTAAGTAAACAAATTAAAAACTGACATTTACAGTCATCAATGAACAGATTTATTTGAAATTCTTTGAGTATTAACTGTTAACTACTGATATGATGTGATTAATCAAAATTTTACAATTTAAGTAAATGTCATCAAGAATTTCAATATAATTTTCACATTCAAAAATCTTCCCCTTTTAAAGCATTTTTTTAATCAAGGAAAGTTTGGGCTTCCTTGGGGGCAGATAAATGTTACAAATAATTAAAAGCTTACGGACAATCGGCCTCTGATTGTGTCAAATCAGCCAAATACAAATGTGTCGCCGCAATGCCATTAAACAAAAACATCTTGGCAATTATTTGTTGCAAATCAGGGGATTCATCTTTAATTTTCATATACTAAATTATAAAACAAACTTGCTCCGAGAACAGGAAAATGGAAATTAAAAAAACGAATGGATTTAGACTAACAAAAAGCCAGATCTTTCTTGATTGTTTTTTGGTGTTTGGTAACTGAATAAATAATGCCACAGTTTATAAGAAAACACAGGAAGAACAAACATTGAAATCATGTGTGTCATGTTTTATTTGACTTTTAATGGATATTCAGGAAAAAAAAAAACCTTAAGTGCAAAACACACCAACAAACCACACAATGCAAAATCATATTAAGGATCCGGTTTCCGTAAAAAAAAAAAATATATATATATATATATATATACCGTATTTTCCGGACTATAAGTCGCGGTTTTTTTCATAGATTGAATGTCCCTGCGACTTATACTCCAGTGCGACTTATATACGAATTTTCAATGAGATGAGATATGGACCATAAGTCTAGGGTGCCCTCTTGTGGTGATCCATGCAATTACTTTATTTACTTTAGTTATTTAGACGTGACACAGAGGATGAAGAATTTAAGGGATTTAGTGATATGGAGTGAGATTGCCTGCAATTAATTACAGTAAAGATACAAAGTTGATGAGTTCTTGAGGCTATAGTTAAATAAAACTGTTATGTTATATAAATGCTACACCTTTTCGTTTTTTTCATGATGCTAATGTGTGAATATGTGTTGACACATATTCAGCCTGTTTTCTATTCACTTATGAATGTTATAACTTACCTTCCAGGATGATGTAATATCGTTTTTTTCAACCAGTTTGTAAAATAAATTACTTTGAAAAAAATGCGACTTATACTCCAGTGCGACTTATGTATGGTTTTTTCTTCTTCATTATGCATTTTTTGGCCCCTGCGACTTATACTCCGGTGCGACTTATAGTCCGAAAAATACGGTATATATTATTATTATTGTTTTTTTTTTTTAAAAACAAAAGAAATGTCCAGAAGTTAAAATTTAATGTTAAAAAATGAAACAAAAGAAGAAACCGCAAAAGCAAGGTACTCTGGAACACCACCTGATTGTGTAAAAAAGTTTGTCCATCATTTTAACTGAAAGTTATTTGGGATGAAGTGATATTGTTTGTGTTTTATAATTTTTTTTTGGTCTTGGTCTTTGGTTTCTAAATTTGGAAAATGTTTTTTTTTTTTTTTTTGTGAAGCACTTTGAGCTACTTTTGCTCGAAAATCAAACAGTTTGACTTGATTTACCTTGTTTGGTTTCTCATTGTGTTTATTTTTATTTTTTTACTTTTCATTTTCATTTCTATAAATTACTTTTGTTTTCTGAAATGTTGCTAATTTTTGGAATTGTGCTTTTATTATTTGAAAGTTGTCTTTATTTCTAAAATGTTATGTTTTTTCTTTTAATTTGCTTTGCTTTTTCAGTTGTTGTGATATTTAATATGTTGATACAGTATATTTAATTTGTCAATTTGATTTTTACTTCAGGGGCCACAAGAGACATTTGCTTTGGAATGGAGGTCAGTACCAGTATCAGTTTCATTCATATCATTTTTCTTCTATATTTTACTCCTTTCTCCTGCAAACTGAGCACAAGATTCGTTCCTTCTTGACTTGTAACTTGATAATTTCCTGTGAAAGTCACTTAAACTCACATCCTTCGTCGTTGATCAACTCTGGAGCACAGAGCTCATTGTCTATGACGCGGATGGTGCAATATTCATCAGCTATAAATAAAGAATGATCGTTAAACATTGCTCAGCCATGTTTTGGATGGAAATGATTGTTCATTATTGTTGTTGGTGATAATCAGTGTCATGTTCATTAGAGATGGAATGACAGTCGCAGGATCTCTAACCTTTTTATAATGAGCGTCATCACACGTCTCATGGAAAAAAAAAAAGGTTCCATAAAGATAAGTGCCTAAAATATGCATAAAGATTTGCGACATTACTGTCATGACGGAGAGTCGAGCTGAAGTTATGCTTCCAGAGAGAGATGGAGCTGTTATGAAATGCTTTTCACGACTAAATCTGGTCTGGTTGTTACAATTGTCCTTTTTTTTCCGAGGCTTTTTAACTTCTGACCCATTCAGCTGAATGTATATATTTGGCTTTGACAACATGAATTTATATGAATCTGTTGAGCATCTGTTGAGTTATAGCATGCTCTGTTTCTTTTTAATGAGTGTGGGCTGGGAATTCAGAAATAGCAACAGCTCTGTGTGTGGCCACCCTTCCCTCTTTGAGCGTTGTGCTTCAGTTGTGGTAATCACAAGCCTCATTTGCACGTCATGTATGTAGAATTGTCTCAGTTATGTAATTGTTTTAATTCTATTTTTATAATTCCATTTGCAGAAAACATAAGATTCATTTTATTTTAGAAGAAATGATGCGTGATTTGTGTGTTTTGTTTTCTATTCCAACAGAATCTGACTGAACAGTTGCTTGCTCCTGTTATGTATGAATGGCTCAAGGAATTTATGAATGGACATGAATCCAAAACTGTGGGAGAAGGTTCAGCAGGCGGGAGCCGGACAGCACAGAAACTAAATGGCAGCTACAGAAATAGATCGGTTGTGAAGAGGATTTCCTTGGAACCTGCAATGACCTCCTTATGCTGACAGAAATGTTCCCTTTCAGTCAATTCACTCGGGACAACACATGTACTATGGGATATCAGACCAATCACTGCTTATTGACGACATCTGACACTAACACAGCGGCGACCATTTGGCAAAAAAATGGCATCTTACTTGACTTATTTTGGTGGAGCTGGATAGAAACCCTTTTCTATGGGTGACATCACACTTGCTTTGTCCAGTTCTCACATACAGTCAATAGCTGCATCCGATTTCCTTACAACTGCAGTGGAACATATTCTATGAAGTTACAATAATGCAGCGGTTCAAATCCAAGGCTAATAGAAGGCTACTGTGTCCTTGGACAAGACACTTTACCCTACAGCTACATTAACTGTAAATATTTATCTTTAAGCACTCCATCGACTAAAAGCTGTTTCTTAATTAAAAAAAAAAAAAAAACAGAAATTTGGATCCTGTTGCCTGAGAGTATTTCCCTTTTTGCCCTGCTAAAAAGTAAGGTCTCTGGACTTAAGGGAGCTGATTTATTTTTTTATGTTTTTATCCCAGCTTCTTCACACTTCACATGGAAATAGCTCAAGTGAGACATAAACCACAAAAAAATCTTAAAAAACAAAAATGAGAGTAAATGCTCCACTTAATCTAGACACAATCTAATGAAAGTTGCAAAAAAAAAGTTTCTTACTTGAATGCTTCCTCTGGGGTGAGCTTGTAAAATTGACGGTCTTACAGTTAGAATGAAAACTCTTGTAACTTAAAAAAACTTTATCAAATCAACACATACATTTATGGATATAAATAGCCTTTTCTGAACTGAAAAAATCCACGTCTGGAATCCTAACATTTGTGACCCAATTGAATATTTTAAAGGCACAGAAGGGACTAAATGGGCCTCAAACGATAAAAAAGTTGGACTGTTGCTTCTAAGCACAAGCAAAATGTACTTTATTATTGTGATAGGAGGATTTGCAGAAAGGTTTTGGACAGATCAACAAAGCAGAGCTCACCTCTATGAGCGGGTGCCAGTGTGCGATTGGTTTTCGGGGGTAAGAAAGCATCTCGTTCCAGTGGTCCCGCCCCAAACTTTCAGCTTCACTGCCAACCCTGCACACCCCGATGACCTCATTATGTCCAACCCTGCGGCACCAGAAAGAACGCCACCCATCAGAATTAATTTTTACAGCATTGTAGGAGTAAAATGTTCCACGTGGGAAATCTGCCGGCATACCGATCGTAATCCATGACGGCTATAAGCAAGCTGATCTGGTCGATGTTTTCAGGAGGGACGTCAAACACGATGGCTTCGTTGTAGATCGGGTTGAGCGTATTGCGCTTCGTTGACGTCTTTCTCTTCTTTAGCCTCCGTCCCTCACACATCAAGGACACTTTCACGTATGGATCTGTGAAGAGATTAATTTTAGTTTATCTGTATATCAGGCCAGTGCTAAAAAAAAAACACCAATATTGTTCTGATTATTTTCAGATACTTCTTTTTTTCTGAATGAATTCTTGGAAATGGAAAGCTTATGATTTACAGTTACAGTACGTTTAATAGTCAGTAAATGGTCTGAATGTGTTTATATATATATATATATATATATATATATATATTTTACTTGTTCCTATGAGATCCCTTGCTTTGTGTTAATGAGGTCAAGTATATTGTTATTTTATAGCAAAAAAAGTTGTTTCTTATAAAGAAAACAAAGCAAATCTAAATTTGGTGTTATTGTACACATTTGGCAAATATCGGCTATCGGTCACAGTTGCAGAGGAAACCGGTTATCGGTATCTACCAGAAAAAATGATATTGGCCCATCCTTAGCATTTTTGATCAGGATTATGTTGTTTTTAGCCAAAATCACAAAGATTTGTGTCATTTTCTAGGACATAATTTCTACAGAGAGTTAGTTGTTCATTAGGGATTTGCCCCTGATTTGTTGGCGGAACAATTAGTCCGGAGCACCCCCATTCCCCTAGTCTTTGCTGAGAGCTCTCTGTTTACTCTCTCTCCTGCTAGCTTAGCTCCCCACACCTATATTGGAGCTAGCGGATGTCCGCACGGATGAGGAAAACGAAGACGCACATGGATCTAGTCGTTTACAAGTGGATGCATCAGAATGGATCGGAGCATTATAGTTTCTATGTCACAAATGAAACTTGTTTTTCAAATGGCTACTCAGAAGAGCAATTTTAAGCTTAATTTTGTTTATATGTGTCCTCCATCATCATAAAATTGCCACAAGAACATGATTTTCATCGGAGTGGAATTTTGTCTTTATTGAATTTAGATGCAAGGAATTTGTCAGGTAATGAAATAAAACTAAAAACAAACAAAATGAATAATTAAATGAGTAATTAAAACATTGCGAGTGTTGTGCAGAACACACCTGAGGCTCCGGTGATGTCCATGGCTTTGAGGTTCCTGGCTTTGATCATGGTGATGGTGAGTCTGCCGGCCGTGGGGAGATAACACAATGAGAACATCAGCTCCCCAAGATCCACATTGTCCTGTGGAGAAATGCACCAGAGTTCTATCTTAGCATTCTGAGAAGACTTTCATGTGAATGCAACCATAATCACTTTAGGGATCAATTACTCTAGTGACAGATGGTCCCCTTTCTGAGAAACAAAATCAATACTGTGCCGTGGAAGAGAGGTAAAATGAAATAAAGACTGTCTGTTGTGTGGCCTCTTGGACTTGAAATTAGTATAAATGGGAGTAATGTCATGAAGTTAGTGCGTGCTTAAATTTGTAGAACTACTATCATGTCTTTTCCGTTGTGGGTACTCACAGCTAATTCACGCACATGCCAAGCCCTTTCCCAATTAACACCTCTAAAAAGAAAAGTGTGAAGGGGAGGAGGTGAGCATTGACAAGCTGCTTAATGCACAAACTACAAAGTCTATTTTTATATTTCTTCCACACACTGGGTTTGCAGGAGCTTCCTTTAAGGTACACACAGGGCTTTATGTGTGAAAGTCTGGGTTGCAGAAGATGAACAGAAAAAAAATCCATAATAAATATGTATATGGGATGTATGACACATTTTACAGTAGCTTTGGAACTGAATGCAAAACAGATGAAATGTGTGAATACATTCATACTTTCTTTAAACATTAAAATTTGTAAGATTGGAATTATTTCTCACTGTCATGCTTTGGACTAATAATAATAAACGGAATTAACATAATTCCAGAAGATTTTAAAGTGGAGAAAAGCAGTCTTGTGCTGATATGAAACAGTAGTTTAGTGCTTTTGCAATAAATGTAAATCCCCTGATTCTGTAGTGTAGAAGAGCAACTTTGCATCATTTTGAAATACTTCTGTGATGTGTTGCATAATGGTCCAAGTCTATATGAAAAGCTGCTTTTATTTGCATCACAATTAACTGATTCTTATTGATCGCATAAAGAGTTCAGATATGTCAAAGAACGTTTGTGATTTAGGTGTCGCTGTTGACACCTCCAGCGTTAAAGGGTTAAACAAAAACCCAACTGTACCGCAAAAGTATTTTTTTACAGATCTGAAGTCAAAAATCTCTGTAGTCCAAACTATGCCATTGTCATAAATGTACTATATTATCTGGGCTGACAAACCCCTGTAATTTAAGATGTTGAAAATAAAACTTTAAGTGGCTTGGCCTTGCTGGATTGTATTGAAAGTTGACTCCGCCCACCTTTACAGCCATTTCAAAATGGTCTAAGTACAGTGAGTTAAGTTTAAAATGTTTTCTACCGGTGTAACAAATACAAAATGAACCAAATTAAAAAAAAAAATCGAAAAATGTCTTTTGACCAGTCTCGTCATGATGGTGTTATGTCATCGGCTTTGGGATGCTCTGCATCGCAGACTGATTCCAACAGTTTCCGTCACTCACTCACTTCTCATCTGCTCGGCTTTAATAGAGCAAATGACCCTTTCAGATCAGGATAGTTCAGGATACTCATTTTAAAGACTCAGATGAATTTCTGTCAATTTTTTTTAACATTTTGTTGTAACATTTTTTCATAGTAGAGGAGCTAAATAAAATAATTAACGATTAAAATGTCATTTTTGAGTATTTCTTAATTCAAATCGCGCTGGATTAGAAAATCAGACGCTCAGACTAATGAGGCAGCTGCTGAAATGGGCCTCATAGAGTCTCTTCCTGTGCGCACTTTGGAATGCTCACGCTTAGGTGTCAAAGACATGATGACAGTTCAACACTCGTGCTGTAGTGAACTGTGATTCTGGCTCAAAACTGAACAGATGGATTGATCCAATATTGCTTGTCTTAATTTTTGCCCGAGCTAATGACAACTTAAGGCTAGCAAACAGAGCTCCCAGCGATGGGAAGGGGGGCGAGTTGCTCTGTGCCAACAGTCCCGCCCACAACCCAGAATTGTATTTGTAGTTAGCTACTGCCGCTTTGTATGAAAGGTCTTTAACGAAGCGCTAAAACTTTTTTGGTTTTTGCCAAATTAATGAATTAAATGATAACTAAATAATTAAAGGATCACTGGGAACGATTTTATGATGGACTTTAAGTTGGTAGGAAAATTCAGAGAAATATCCTTACTCCATTTGGTTGGGTTTACCATCACACTGCCCTCCTAAAAACTATCAAACCACCCAGAAACATAATGGTTACAAAAACTGATTGCACATAGGAAACTCAACAGGGAAAGAAAGCATGCCACAAGAAAAAACAGTGAATGGTCTCATTCAATTTGTGACGATCATATCATCTTTTTCTTGCCCCAAAAGAAATACACTGACATCTTCAAAGGTCTTCAAGTTTTTTTGGTCAACAGAAAAAATCAGTTCCAATGTTCTTTTTTAACTTTTCTAAAATAATTACAAGAGTACTAGAAACTTTGTCTATGTCATATCAAAAGTTCCATCTAAAATGTCGAATTTTTCCATATAACAGCTTTAACTGCTAAGTAAGGCATGGAAAGTTCCTCTTTTTGCACCTCTTCTTCATTCTTACAACCCTAAAGCTGTTAAAGAAAGAACATTTTTACTTAAACTTAACAAGATGTTAGGATTTTTTTTAAGTTCAGACTGTCAGAAGCGGTTATCTGAACCTTAAAGGTCAGATGTGGTTATACTAAAAGAAATCATCAATGTACGTAAGTGCTTCATTATTTCTCATCATTCTGATTAGGAATAATTGCTCTCAGGTAGTATGCGCCGCTCACTATCAGTTGCAGATATGAAACCTGCCGCTGTGAATCTTCGACTCATTATCCCTGAAATCAGATAGATTAAAATGACTTAATTCATCACGAATGACAGCCTCTACATGCCCCCCAGCTCCCGTCATTATCCAGGACGTGTGACATTCTCATCCTCTGAATCAGTGCTGCTGCAATAATGATCCACGCCTGCTGATGTCTGAGAGAGTAATATACATGTCAGCACAAGCCGGCATGCAGAGAGATGGTGGCTAAACAAGCCCTTCAGGCCTCCAATGATGATGTGATATCCATTTCTATTACACACTCGCACACTTAGATTGCAGAGTTTAGTTTTCAGGCTATAGAGTGTCAGTCACCACTCTTATAAGCACTCAAATCAAGCCTGTGGTCAGGATTATGGTCACTTGTGCTCTTCCAATGAAATTAGATCAGATCTCTAAAGCAGCCCAATAACACAGAGAGAGTGTGGACAGTCCATCTTCTCCAGTTATAATACCTACATCTGCCCTCCCCCAGGAGCCGTCGGGCCTCTCTGTACATTCAAGGTTCTGTCTTACAGCGTCTTTCATAAACAGAGATTCGGACTAATGTAATCACACGCCTCATTCTAGTTTTTCTCCTCCTGCGAGGTCTGTGTTTCACTGCACATCCTCTGTCACTTATCATGTTTATGGACATTCACAAGCTGCAGTTAAACACCTCATATGCTCTTATAGTAGCCTCAGTGTTTATTCTAAAGATTTGGACCCAGCATCTATTCGAGACCAGCGTTTATTCTATCGAGGGCAGAATGGTGACTGCTAAGAGGTTCATGTGCACAACTAACTAGATGAACATTTCAGGATTTATTGAAATGATGAAAACATTGTATTATTTTCTGACTAGCACTGGCTGTGAAGGTTTCTCTTCTCTGTGAAGTGCCAGCAATATCTGTATCAAAAATCGTTGTCGCTTTAAGGCTTTAATGCAGATTTTCCTGGAGATATGCGCACTTTTCAGTCTTTGCTTAATAATCCATATTTAAACCAGTTCTTTTAATTTGTCACTCGCTTTCAGCAATGGTTTGCTTGTTGCTCCTTTTTCCGTTTTCCCATTACCACCCATTTGCTTGCATCATTGTTGAAGGTTTCTTGACCATCGCTATACAGAATCCCAACACAATTACCACAGATACCTGGTGTCTACACAGCCAGAGGGATTGGGCTGATCTTATAGGAGCTCGGCCGCTTTTAGAGACCAGCATCTAACAGTAATGAACATCAGTTAGACACAGCGTTTATGTGACACTCAATAAGAGACGGACCACAATTGGAAGATACAGTATACGGTAATACAAAAATTGGCGTATCCCCATTGTTTAGGGCAACACGTAAAGATCCATTCAGGTCGATTTCTCACTGTAGGAGCCCCAAAGTCTTACTTCACCCTTCAGAAAGACAAGACACTACTTTGTATTTATGACATTGTTCTTTTTATGACAAATATAAATGATCTATTGCATTTTTTTTAGAAAAAACAAAACATAGAATAACTATTTCTCAAAATATATATTTTTTTAACTTCCTTTCAAAATAAAAGACACTCTGTCACATAGGATCCTTTCAAAGTAGCAAACGAAACAGTGAGGCTGCCATAAGTGTGTGAATGTGTGTGTGAGGATGAATGGGACTGTTTTGGGCAGCATTTTAGGCCTTCAAGAAAGGTAGAAAAGCTCAATGCAAGTCCACAACATTTACCATTTTTACATGGAAATCTCATTTACACCGTTTTTTGCAAACATCAGATAGCAAACTTCAGAGACCATCAACAGCCTTTCTAGTATTGACAAGTTTTTAAGTTAACCACCTCCCAGGCAATAATGTCATACCCACCAAAATGACCGATGCAGCATAAAGGCGAGAAGACGAAAAGCAGGAGGACATGTCCGACTCCAGTGCTGCTGAGACCTTGGCTTTCTATCTCTATTGCAGCCAATCGCAATATCCTCCAGCCACAGTGGAACACAAGTAATGAGCTGTCACATTCAGGCACCTCATTAAAAGAAAACCCAGACTATATATTGAGTCAACACACACTCTCTTGTCAGTTTTTTTTTCTTTTAGTGCATATATTCGTCAAATTTAATCCACTCTTGTTGGTTCTTTGTTCTCTGTAGAGTTATGAATGATTCATCTGGTCACTGGTGTCGCTAAATGTTTAAAACATACTATTCTTGGATTACCACAGAAAACTGCTTATGAGTTTGTGTAACCGTTTGACCCATTGACAACATTAGGAGAACTTTAGTTGTGTTTTAAAATAAGATTATGTGCTATATGCATTAAAAACATATATATCTGCTGTCCTAATTCAGTTGTTAGGAAGATGTTCTCAGGAAATATTAATTTAAACAGTCAAACAGTGTAAATTAACATTTAAAAAAGGTCAAAATATTTGTAGTTTTCATTTTGTTTTCTGCTTTTTCTCTAGAAAAAGGTTCCAGCAGCTAAAATGAAATTCTGCTTGACTGTCGAATGACTTTTTTTAGGTGTAAATGAAGAGAATATTTTTTTCACAGTGATAAATCTATACATATATCAGTCAGAAAGTGGGTTTATCATTAAATGCAACTATATTTTTTTTAATAAAAAAACAAACTCAGAGCTGAGAAGCATTATTATGCTCTCCTGAACCCTTGAGATCCTCCTGCATTCGCTCTTCCCGCTGTCTATCTGGCTGGGTGAACATGGTGGAAATAAGTAAATCACTGCCTTGACTGAACTTTAGCTGCAGCAATAAACAAACTATGGCAGAATCAGTCTAAGCTGAACAATCTTTCATAACAGTTTTAGAAAAACACTGAAAATCAACCTTGAAAATGCAGTTTACAGTTAAAGGTGTCGAACTAACACATTCTATACATGTACTTTATGACTAAAATATTCCAAAAAGGTGCGATTTTACAGCTTAAAGTGCTTGAATGTTTCAAGGTACCTCCTCTTTTTTGTAGAAAGTGTTGAACATTTATTCTCAGTTTTTAGCTCATCTGCAGTCTCTCACAGGAGTCGGCACACGCCCACAAACAGGTACATCATTGTAATGTCCTCTCCCTCATACGCCGAGCTAAAAGCACTCGACAAACACAGAAAAGGGATCAGTAAAGATGACTTAAATGTAGCGGCTAAACATGGGAATGTAAGTGATGCAAGTGGCTTAAATGATTCATGGCAGAGGAAGTGCATTTGGAATGCCTGTTCCGGGGTGAACCCAATGCGTCCAGATGAATAACACTAAATGCAAACGTCAGTTGTCTGATCCACCGTTGGTTCATTTAACTGGAGATTCAAGTAAGAGTATTTTAATATTTTCTTTCATTCTAAAAGAAAGAAATTTTAAGAAATTCACATAAAAGTTTTCTTGAAAATTCATCACAAAATGAGAACAACTGTCTTTTGGGTTTTCACAAAGGGTTTGGAGCAGTGAGGAAAGTACTTCTAAGAAAATTCCAAGGGATTCCAAATCCACTTAGAAGCACTTGTTGGTGATGAAAACAAGAAAAAACGTAATACTGAATTGCGCAGTCAAATAACCAACTTTTAATTGTTTCTTTGTTTCAAAGATTTGCGATTTCTGGACATATTTTTTTCTGTTACTGAATTAAAATTGTGGTTTAAAAAATAATTTCAAATGTTTAGTCTATTTGTAAACATCAATTCATTTATTTTTCAAACCTGCTTAATCCCTTATATGTTCATGGGGTTGCTGGAGCCTATCCCACTTTACAACTCAGAAAAAGTGGGGTATACCCATGACAGTTTGCAGTCTAGCACAAGGGCAATTTGTAAACATACAAAGTACAAATAAAAATAAAGCTGTCGCTCATCACACAACCGTCTTCTACAAAAGAAAAGAAATACATGGTAAGACTGTACAAAATAATAAGATTTAGGCCTTTCTTCCAAGCTATAACCTAATCCTTTGGGTATTGGCTAAAAGTTGGGATGTGAAGAATTTAAATATGTATTAAAAAAAATGATAAAGTACTGAGAGTAACAGCAGTATCAGTTCAAAACCACCGTTACAAACAAGAATATGTTAGTAATAAAAGCTATAAAACCAAGTACAAAGTTAAAAAATCGGTTTCTGATAAAAATAGTCAGTTTCTCTTCCTGTTTTGCTCTGCTGTCTTTATCTCTTATGAACATTCTCAAGTTTAAGCTTTATGAAAATAATAATGGAGACTTCTATGACAAGACTTGATTCAATAACCAAGGAAGTACAAGACATTAAAACTAGCATTCAATACACCCAAAAGAGCCAATAAAAAAACAAGTTACATGTGCAAAATGTCTTTAATCAGATCAAAGCTTGGATTAGAATTGAACTGTGCACTTGGGCCCTGATAAACTTTATCTGATTATAACAAACGTTTACATGCGCCACACAGTCTATCAGAATAAATCATTTGACATGCGCAGAACTGTCTAAAATACCAGAAAAGAAGAAATAGCGACACAATTTGCTCGCGTGGAGGACCTGGCTTGACCTTGGCCTCTCCAAAGCCTCCTCTAGAGCGCCATGACAATCTGCATAATCCATCTATCTCAATTGGAAAGAAATTTCATCCGAATGAGTCTGATCAGGCCAGAGTATCGAATGGTTATTCCGATTACTTGTGTCTGTGTAAACACAGCTGCAGTGTGAGAATAGTAAAGCTGTTGACCAATAAACCAGATTATTTAGAAGGGCAATCAGAGAGGAGTAACCGAGTCACCAGCTGAAAACAAGTCAAAAACATTCTAAAAGAAAAGCTACAGGTCTCTGGTGACATGGAGTTGGAAAGAGCACAACGTAAAGGAAAGATTAAAAAAACAGTCACAACAGGTCATGACCAACTATAGTTCAGTTTCAACGGTTTAAATAATAAACAATAGATGTGATACAAACAAAAAGACTTCCAATTCCAAGCTAACTTCTGTCAAGTTGGGTCAATTATAATTGGCTGAAGGTGAAACGTGTGTGTTGTGTGAGCTAAACATACAACCTTTTTATTCCCACAGGACTTCAAACATTACCTGATAAATTATTATGAAATGAATATGTAAAAAAAGACTTAGAAGGCATGAATTCACATCTATAGTTTTTAATGCCAAATGAATGATAAAGATCTAGATTGTATCCATTAGGGTAAAAGATAGTAGAATCTTTTATGTATTGATTCATGGACATTTAAGGAGATGTGTAGTGAATCATGTGAGAGGGAAAGACACACTTCTAGCTAAAAACTGAGATTTTACTATTTTCAGAAGTTTAAGGATGATCATGCTATGTCGTATTAACCTGAAATAAGAAAAACATCTTTGCATTTTTGAGTCTAACATTCCACGAATTATATTTAGGGAAAAACTCAGACTCCTCAGGTTTGCCCACCTGTCAGCTTTGCTGCTGCCGACTCCTCTTTACTCTGATCTCCATAGAAATCCTGACTGTGTTTCATTGTCTCAATGTCAGCAACACCACTATGCTTGTGTCTTTACTACTAAGTAGACATGTTCCTCAAAAATGATCAAACAGCATTTTGTTTTTGAAAGTGATGCGTTTTGCCACACATTGTACACTTCCCATGTTGGCTTTGACAGTATGTGCTCACTTCATCCTTATCTATAGATGTCTGCAAGCAGATGTTGTGAATCTCCCACAGACTCCATTCACCACATGCCCTCAGGGAATCTCCTTCCACACTTTCCCATTGAGTTCAAATTGGAGCATAAAATCTGGTTTTATGGTACCATTTATCATTGCTGCAAAATGATGATTACCTTTGCAGAATTAACCCACTGCACACTACGAATACATACTGGCCCCATTCATCAAGGTCCTAATTAGAGTCCTACCACACTGCAGTCAATAGTATTGACTTCTCCTGCAGGAGGTGAAGGTTACTGTCTTTTAGTTCTGCATTGTATTTGGAAGAAACAGATAAAATACAGAAAAGAACCCAAGAACAAAGCAGACACTGACAGGCAATCTGAATGTCCACTAGGGGAGACACACCCCACTGAGGTGGGGGACCCCTTTCAGAGACGAGGGACCCTTGGCAAAAGCTTCACCTTGGGAGATCCACGACAAGGGCCCGGCACGCGTCCAAAGTCCCATCTGCTGTACCCGGCTCAGACAAGCCGAGGGTTGGGAGAATAGACTATGCATAGACTGCTGGAGGGGGGAACGACCGGCCGATTTATGTACCGTCACACAGTACGCGAATCGTGCATGAACCATGTGGTATTATAGAACTGTTTGTATGCAGTTCATTAGTGTTCTGTGCATGACTTACGTACTTGTCATGTGATACTGTGCCGTATACGCAATATAAAAGTTATAAATCGGTGCTACATGCATGAAAAGTCTGTTAGCCATATGTGGACATAGTAGACATAGTGTAGACATTTAACACTTCCTTGATCCAACAGGTATAAAATCACTAGAAAAAAGCAGATTTCAATCTTTTTATGAGGTAGGAGTTCCTGCAAAAATGTCATGCCATAAGTATCAACACAGCTGATGCTCAATTTTCAAAAAGAAAGTCAAAAAAATGGGCAAAGAGAGCAAAATTCCCTCTGCTTCTATGGAAACCTGGAGTCATACAATCAGGACAAACGTAAGGCTTCCTCACTGAGACACATGCAGCTTCCAGAGGCCGATTTTAATTAATGTTTCGCTAATTAACTGTGTGTGTTTTATAGTTAGCTGGTTTAGCTTCCACATGAGTTCAAACAGAGATGTCAGCGCGAGCTGGAGGTTGCTGTTAATTATGAGGTGAATTCTATTTCAGAGACCAATAGGCTTTGCTCCCGTGGTTGACGGTACAGTCCACAACTGAAATCTACGTCTCATTTATTTTCCTAAAATCTAGAGCATATAGATTGAGGCGTCTCTATGTTAGAAGCCATAATTAAAATGCATGCTCCCACACTAGAGAGTGGACCAGCTAAGGTCTCCCTGTGATCCCGAGGGAGGTAACCTAGTTCTGTTGGGAGAAGTGAAGAGCGCTGGAGCAGAATCTTAACGTTCCTGCTTTTCTTTAGGCCCTTTCTTTCAGATCAAGCGCTCTAAATGAAGTTAACTCTGAACCCCCAACCAGGAAGATTATGGGGCTCTGGGAGCACATCAGGGGCTCCTGAAGCTCCTGTTGATTGTTGACTCACGTAGAAATGCATTGAAACAGTATTAATATGAATGGAATATGGAGTTACAGATCAAACTGCTGTGGAATCCGTCAGAGATTAAAGATGAGTCTAAATGATCTCCAGGGCGACTCCTGGAACATGAAAAGCTCACACCTCCTCAAACAGCTTTTAAACTTACTTCTAAAACACAAATTCCACACAGATGCAGCTGCCAGTTTTACAGCGTTCTCACAGTTAGGCTTCTCTTTGTTGAAACTTTTTTTTTTAATTGAAGCATTTGTTCCTGCAGAACATAATGATATGTTAACTTTGTGTCTGTGCACTGAAGAAGTTCGACTGTTGAGATCACCTGTCAGCCCTCTTATACTTTTTGAGAGCAAATTATAACATTTAGCAGGTGGCTGGAGAGTCTACTTGACAGAAAATGCTTCCAAGCCGTCAGATTATTGTTTGGAGAATAATTAGGCATCTCTGTCCCACTGGGAACATGTGTGGTTTCACAGCAACCTGTCTCAGACATCTTCTGTTAAAGTCCCACTCCGATCATCTTTTGATCTATTCTATAAGCGTTCCCTGTGCTCTTTTTATTACAATCGTGCTGTTTTTTGGCTAAATAATTTAAAAAAACTGTTGTTTTCTAGGATTTAGTTTCTGCGGAGAGTGTAGGTGAGCAGGAATCTTATGGGTTGTCGTTATAGGTTCTACGTTTCACAACAAGGTTTTTCTGATGTTTTTTGTCTGCTCCTGGTTCACATTGATTTGAACCAAAAAAAAATGCGCAGAAATCCAATTTTGAGTTAATTTGCTTTATGGGTGTAAAATTAGCACATTAATCACATTTAGTTAAAGGGCCTTTACCATTCAAAACCGACTTTTTGAATTTCTGAATCCACTGTGTTGTGATGATGAAAACATTGTTTATTAAATTCCCCTATAACAATATTTTTTATTTAAAAAATGTTCCCAGTAGTGTTTTCATTATGATTATGAAGTTTTTAACCAAAATCCCACAACCTAAATGTCTTAAAAAGCCATTTTTCATCTTGATCTGAAGCCTCTGTTTCCAAAATCTCCTCTAAGGGGGCGTGGCTTTTGGAGCTGACCTGAGGAGCTGACCTTTTGGATTGCTCAGAAAAGTGTTCCTACTTTAAAGTATAGCACTCTGGACCTGGTGTTGTTTTTTTTGTTTTTTTTTAATTGTTCAAATTTTTAAAAAGCCCCTTAGGTGGTGTAAAAGTACAGACTGGAAGTCTGTTATGATAAGAAAACTTGGTAAAGCCACTTTTTGTGTTGTATTTTGATATTTTACTGTCCCACAATGTCACAAATGTGAATACAAATAGTTTAAAATGAGGCTTTTCACAGCTATTTTTAAGTTTGATTAAAAATAGATTAATTAATTAAAAGTCATGATTAATTAATCACAGAAAAAAATTAATCACATGACAACACTAACTTTCTTAAAATCCTTCATCATCAGAAAAAATCCACAAGAACATGTTAAAAACACGATGAATCAACCAGTTTGATTCTGGTTTTTGAGTTGGAAAAACTGTAAAAATGGAATTTAACCTGGTGCAAAAGCTTTAGTAAATCTGTGTTTTGTTTTGAGATTAAACCTGCACACAGATTTATCCAACTTGTTGCCCAGGTGTGGTTTAGCTGTGCTGTTCACATGGTAACCTCACTGTGGCCTTTGAGAGTCTCAGCTCTGCTGCCGTCTTTCACTTTAGAGGCAGAATGGAAAAAGCAGAGGATGTTATTTCTTTTTCACACCAACAATCACTGTTGCCTGGCAACGGATTATGGTGTGCGTGTATAATTTCTTAGTGTAAAACGGCAACCTGGAATGTGAGTCTGCTAGTTTTATCTGAAACGACCATGACTTTGAGAATTTCTTTTTTTAAATTCCAGTTCCAGTGAGGCTGATGTCCACAAATCATTAACCACAAACTCGAGAAGAGGTCATTTGCAAAAATGCAGAGAATTATTAACTATAGAAAACACAGCTTACAGGAAAATGGAAGATGGCTCCACTTTCTATATGTAAAGAACATTTTCAAACAAGTGATAACTTTGTACTACAAGGAGAAAGCAGCCCACCGCAGAAATCCTCCATCATTCAGAAACCACTACTTGCCACAACAGTGTGACCTGAAAGATGATTTCCAAAAATGTCAGGATAACCACTCAGTGTTCAAACCTCACTGAGCTCGCAGCCAAAGAAAAAGCCTAAAACCTCAAATTGCGCAAATGATGCCAAAACCACCCGGGTTTCCTTTCACCTCCACTAAAGTGTCTCTGGTCTCTAATGGAAGAAGACGGAACATTACAACTGTGCAAAAATGTGAAACTTTAATTTTAGTCCTAAAAAATGTCTTCTTTATTGCATTTTTATCTGATATTCCTTTGGCCTGATATGATCTATACCTGCTCTATACCTACATTAATCTCAAATGTATCTTCTTTACTTTTCAGTTTTAAATTAAATATTTAATTTTTGTACTTAAAAGTTACAAACAAAAAAAGACAGTCTACTTTAAAATATTTTTTAAAATGCACAGAAAAGATTAACATATACATGTTACTTAGACTATTGTCACATATCCCTAAATTCCACAACATAGCGACCTAAATGTAAGTTTTTCAGCAGCGACATTTGTAATCAGGGAGCACTTTTACAGGCTGTTTACAAAAAGATTTAAGAAAAAGTTCAAATTTGACATTGGTCAATGGCCGGCCAGGCACATTTCGAGTGACAGCTGGGTGGTGCCGTCTACGTTAATGACAATGGCAACAATTTAAAAAAAAATTTGGAAATTTCCAAATAAAGAGTCTATTTGTACATAAATGTAAAAAAACATATGGACAGTGCTGAACTTTTTTCTTGGCCACACATGAATTTCTATCACTTCTTCTGCTGTTCACACATAAACACGTGCAGATAATATTAGCCGATATCAAATTGACCGGTGTCTCCCCATTGCATTGTTGCAGTTCTATATGTGACCATAGCACTGTGTGTTAGGAGCATGTGCGCAAAATGATCCATTTACCTGACTGTTTTGTTTAGTGAAATCTTCTGTTTTATTGTTTGTCTTAAATCCTAAGTGTTCAACATTATTTGATGAAAAACAAAATAAAGTCATTTCTGGGTAAGATTGAGTTTTGCACATTATTTTAAAAAAAAAATAAAACTGTTAGAGAGGATCTAACTTTCAATCTTATACATTAAACTAAGTGAATAATGTTCTATCTTGCTGCATTTCTATCAAACCAACCCCACTCTTGTGTATGTGAAGATCTAGGTCACTGCCCCCAAGTGTTTCCCTCTGCTTTCATTAAACATTAACTGTGTCTAAGTATATTTCTATGTCTCCACCTCTCAAAATCTCAGATGATTTCCACTTGATACGAGTTGGCTAATACTTTTTCTCTTTCTGCATCTAGAAGAAAATAATGTCAGATATTGCTAATTTTCTGAGCATATTTTTCCACATTTTAATGGTATAATGTGATAATAGATGTCTGCTTTTCATTCTGATGTCAGGGATGTTGAACATTAATTATCATATTACAGGTGAAGTGAAGGGTTGACTGAAAATGAAATATTGACAATAGCTCACAGATGCTAATAATCCATTAAAAAAGCCAATGCTAAAATGCTAAAACCTCAAGAAATTTGAAAATGGGGAAAAAACAACATAATGAGTCCTATTCATCTGCAAAGTCTCAAATATATTGAAACGTATTCTTTTTGCAGACGACACAACAGTTTTTGTTCAGATTATTTTTGTAAAATAACATTTAATTGAAGATATCAAAATTGAAATGGTTAAACTTAAATATTGCTTTAAAAATAATCAACTTTAATTGAATTTGGAAAAGACCAAGTTCATGGTTTTTGCTCATAAAAACAGGAAGAAGTAAAAACTGGAGTAAACACTTTAAATAGTATCTGAGTTTACATTCATTGGGGTTTTTAATAAAAACTTGTTTTTGAATTTTCATATATGAGAACTAATACTAAAAGTAAAGTGGCCAAAACTATTTATATTTTAGCTATGTTTTGAATAATGTTAAGTATTATCTATCTTTTTATGCGCTGAGAATGTTATATTTTATAATTTTTATTTAATTATTTTACATACTGTGTTGAAGTGTGGGGAAATACATTTAAAATCAATTTAGTGCTGTTACATTTAGTGCAGAGAATAATTATTAAAATAATTCATATTGTTGGATAAACATTAAGTAAAGATTGACTATTTTGTGTAAAATTAACTTTGTTCGACATGCTTAGAAAGTTAAAAAATAGAGCTAGATAGCTTTAAAATGTTATTTTATTTTTACCACAGAAGATAAAATTCCCAGGAGAAAATATGATTTTAAGTTTGAAGTTGCTCACACTGCTTTAAAGGAAACATTTTTTTTCGTTTGTTGAGGTAAAGGTTGAAATTCCCAACAGAAAGTTCTGAAAAGTTGTTCAAATAAACTTTTATTTTAGGGTGTATTCAGACTGGAGATGTATATTGGTCCACACCAAGTTCACTTCATTTCACCCAGATTGAGTCCTGAACCTTGTTTTTGGTCTGTATTGAAACAGATTTTTGTTTCAAACCAAAGCTTGTAAACAAAATCATGTGACTAAAGATCTCTTCAGTCATTGGTCAGGAATTATGAGGGTGGGGCAAAGCAAAGTGGTAAGCTTTGTATTCCTTACCAGGATAATTCACTACTTCAAACTTTATATTTAATTGATCAATTTTGAGCGTCTGTATCAATGTCAGGTAAGACATAATTTACTTTTTAGTAAAGCGCAGTTGCTATGGGAACATCAGCTACAAATCGCTGATCAGTGTTTATGACAGATTGTCGGGAATACAGTGTGAGAAGGAATGTTTAGGTAAAAAGTGGTTTTAATGAGCATACATTTGGTAAAATTTTAATGAGTTTCTGTTGTATCGCAGCTCCATGTGTGTCCACAGCTCTCTGTAAAGCTATGGTGGCTGTTTTGGTCCAAGCACAGAGCCTTTCAGACTGGGAAATCTCAGATCCCAGCCCAACCTGAAAGATGGGTCAGAGTGCACTTCCTGTTCCAGTCAAAGGTCCGTTTGGGTGTATTTAGACAAAAAAATGTTCCAAATTGTCGGGAGAAACAAACTCTGGTTCACTTTAAGCAAACCAAATGTGTCCAGTCTGAATACACCCTGAGAACATATTGTAAAGAAAAAACTTGTTTGGTAGTAGGCAGTAAAGGTCATTTAGGATCGTCCCTTTTTTTCTAGTGAGATTTATCATAAGAGCGGAAAAAAATTAGATTTATCTTTTCTCACTGCCCTTTTCCTGTCATGAAGACGTGTGGACTTACGTTGGGTATTTAATGTGTTCAAGGAACAAACAGAACAGAAAGACTAGAAATTTAAGTCAAGACATTAAGTTGCTTAAGAACATCTAGAAAATCAAACGTCAACATAAAAAAAAGGCTAATTTAAAGGCAAAACACAAAGGGTTAATGCTAAATTGGCTGCAAAAAAGGAAAAAAAAAGCAGCAAAATAATAATATTACGATTCAGTCGAAAAAGCTAGATGCTACATTGATAAAGTTTGACTTCTTAGAATAAACAGATGTTGTGAGACGTGGTGAGCACTGAATGAAAAATGATGCAAGTACGGTGAAAGACTTACAGAAAGACATAAAAATCAAACTGCAATGAGTTTAAAATAAGCTAAAAGCATAAACATTTTATAAATGTTATGAAAATAATGTTTTGTTCGTTTTGTATGTTTGTATCTTGCTTTATGTTAGTTGAAGTGTCAACATCCACTGACAAAAGACGAAAAGTTCTCAGTAAAAGACAATTTCAGGTTTCTGTTGACCAGTAGGATTCCACTGTGTCAAATTAAGACAAAGATCTGAAATGAATAGACAGAAATTCTCACCGATGTGACGTATTGTATGTCTCGGGACAGTTTCGTCTCCCGTGGAAAGTCGGGCAGATCTAAGAAGTTGTCCACCACCACTTGGCCAATCAGGTCATGGCGCGAGAACCTGTCAAAGTCATAAACGCTGAAGTGCAGCTTACGGCCGGACAGCTCGGCGTATGCAACAGGAAAGAGAAACACCTCATCAAACACCGGGTTGAGCGTCTTTCGGTGCACCTTGGTCTGGTGCTTGGTTTTGCGGTCAGGCAGCAGGTAAATCTTAACATAAGGATCAGATGTCCCTGAGAAGTCCTTGGCAGGAAGGTCCTGAGCCCTATGGATCTTCACGATCAGTTGCTCCAAGTCAAAGTCAAATTTCAGTATGAAGTGAAGACGCCCACAGCTGTCGGTCCTGCGACCGTCCTCTGCATCCACCGAGCGCTGCTTGTAGAGTTCTGGCTTGATGCGTCCCAATCCGGACAGCGAGTCCTGGCGCTGAAACTGGGCAGGGTTGAAGTCGGGATTGGACAAGTTCATCTGACGGCGGATGGAGTTGTGCCTGGAAGTTTGATGAGACATGCTGGGTTAGAACCCTTGTGGAGTAGCATATTGTTACATTTTAAAGGGGTGCTGCAGGTTTTTGCATTGTCCAGGCTCATAGTGAGAACAGTTCCATCGTAACTCTACCGACATGTCTACTCTATGATTTTTTTTTTCTGTGCGGGTTGTCAATGTTTCTTTGGAAAAAAATAAATAAAGGTAGCAAATTTGAGTCTCCTGAACAAATGCAGGAGAAATCAGCGAGTGAGACGCCAGTGACCCGTGCCTCCCAGGCGCCTCACACTGACTAGAGCTGCAGCTGACGCATGCCCTGTATTGTTTTGGTCTTTCTATTACAATAAAAGACACTTTATTTTTAATTACTTCATTTTTCTATTTCTCACCATATGTCTATTGGTGCCAGTTTGTGGCTCAATTAGCCTTTTTATCTCCTAAAAATGCACTTTAGAAATACACTAGGTGAGGCAGGCAGTACGCCCGCCTCAAGGCAGAGGGCGCTGGTGAGCCCACAGAATGTGACACCGCAGCTAAAAAATAATAGAATTAGTCGTTTCAAGTCAAATGCAGCTGTCCAGATATTCCTTAATATTTTTTGCACCATTTTCTAAATGCAGGATTACAAGTCTAAACTCAGAATTTTTGGAGACACGTCACTGACAGTGATCTTCATTGAGACAGAGAGATTTTTAAAACTGAAGAAAGAAAAGGAAGACTTCTACAAACAAGTTTTCCATGTGTTTCTTCAGAAGGAGCAGCACACAGACTCCATTTATAGGTAAAATTAAGTCAATATTAACTATTTTGTGATTTTTTTTTGTTTGCTACACTTTGTAAATGGAAGAAAAATGTTTAAATTAAACAACGCACTTTAACTGTTGCAAATGAAATGGTGAATACGTCGGAAACCTCACCACACGTCACTGGATCCTACCATTGCTATCTGTTTGGTAAAGTATTTGTTAGGCTACTGTAAGTTGCATGCACTTATGACGTACAGGCGATGATGTCATACGCCGCCCTTACGCTGCAATCTAGTCTCAGTAAAGTGGCTCCTTACTGTAAAGAACTGCAAGCATGGGGTATGCAAATGATACCTAAGAGCCTGTAGGACGCCAACACAATCTTACATTATGAGTGTCTAACTGGAGTGTGAATGTATTCCAGGAACAGCGCTAACAAAAAATTTGAGACAGTCAAAAATATGAAAAATCCATACAACGTTCCCGTGTCTCACCTACAATGAAAAAAGTGAAACATTGGATCAATTAACAAAAGTTCTGTAATTTGTTATATTTCAGTTTTCATGAAATTAAAATTTTGAGTTGATGGTGCAATATACAAAACATATGGGTAAATACGTTTTGTATATTGCACCATCATGCCCATTTTTTGCCCATTTATCACCTGCAGACAGCCCCTATTCACCC
>NC_050517.1:25179518-25196581 GCF_002922805.2 Oryzias melastigma | reverse complement strand
TAACTCTACCGACATGTCTACTCTATGATTTTTTTTTTCTGTGCGGGTTTTCAATGTTTCTTTGGAAAAAAATAAATAAAGGTAGCAAATTTGAGTCTCCTGACCAAATGCAGGAGAAATCAGCGAGTGAGACGCCAGTGACCCGTGCCTCCCAGGCGCCTCACACTGACTAGAGCTGCAGCTGACGCATGCCCTGCATTGTTTTGGTCTTTCTATTACAATAAAAGACACTTTATTTTTAATTACTTCATTTTTCTATTTCTCACCATATGTCTATTGGTGCCAGTCTGTGGCTCATTTAGCCTTTTTATCCGCAAAAAATGCACTTTAGAAATACACTAGGTGAGGCAGGCAGTACGCCCGCCTCAAGGCAGAGGGCGCTGGTGAGCCCACAGAATGTGACACCGCAGCTAAAATATAATAGAATTAGTGGTTTCAAGTCAAATGCAGCTGTCCAGATATTCCTTAATATTTTTTGCACCATTTTCTAAATGCAGGATTACAAGTCTAAACTTCTACAAACAAGTTTTCCATGAGTTTCTTCAGAAGGAGCAGCACACAGACTTCATTTATAGGTAAAATTAAGTCAATATTAACTATTTTGTGATTTTTTTTTTTTTGTTTGCTACACTTTGTAAATGGAAAAGAAAAATGTTTAAATTAAACAACGCACTTTAACTGTTGCAATTGAAATGGTGAATACGTCGGGAACCTCACCACACGTCACTGGATCCTACCATTGTTGTCTGCTTGGTAAAGTATTTGTTAGGCTAATGTAAGTTGCACGCACTTATGACATACAGGTGGTGCTGTCATACGCCGCCCTTACGCTGCAATCTAGTCTCAGTAAAGTGGCTCCCTACTGTGAAGAACTGCAAGCAGTGGGTATGCAAATGATACCCAAGAGCCTGTAGGACGCCAACACAAACTACATTATGATTGTCTAACTGGAGTGTGAACGTATTCCAAGAAGAGCGCTAACAAAAAATTTGAGACAGTCAAAAATATGAAAAATCCGTACAACGTTCCCGTGTCTCACCTATAATGAAAAAAGTGAAACATTGGATCAATTAACAAAAGTTCTGTAATTTGTTATATTTCAGTTTTCACCAAATTAAAATTTTGAGTTGATGGTTTACTCAACTTAAACATTTTATTTCATAAAAAATAGTATTTTCAAATGTAACAAATTACAGAACTTTTAATTTTAATTGATCTAATGTTTGACTTTTTACACCCTTACCCATATGTTTTGTATATTGCTCTATCATGCCCATTTTTTGCCTATATATCACCTGCAGACAGCCAGTATTCACCCGTAGAGACAGTTGAGACTGAACCTTGAACAAGAGCAGGACACCTCCAATAACGAGATCAGGGCTAAACTTTAACCGTACTTTACCCACAGACACAGAATAATGTTTTTGTCTTAATTTTTGCCTCCAATGAGTCTCTATTTTTCATTTCTCAAGGACCCGTCACAAAGTGAACTCACATTTCAGAATGGGCACTCTCATGATGAATGTGTAGCTTTGAGAAACAATTTGTTGTTGATGTTCAGAAATCCAGATACATTTCAAAAAAGAGGCATTGCGGCTCACGTTTAGAAAATATAGAAGTCCCTGAAAGACGTTTTACAAACCTTGTGATTGTTTGTAACAACTCACTGCCAACGGTTGCTGAACAGTGAGGAACGAGCCTAAAATATGGGTCATGGTTGGTTATTTTAAGCTACAATTGGGGAAGGAAATCCTCACGATAGACTCACTCCTACTTTTTCTTGTACATTCCCTGAAGCCTCATCTTTTCCCAAAGGCCCCCCTGAAACCAAGCATCTGGGTAGAGGCCGTGTTTCAAGCTGCACACAGAATTCGAAGTGCACTGACCGTACAGATGAGGTGGGCTCAGTAATCTGTCTCTGAACCCGGTCCCTGGCCAGAGTGTGAACTTGGTTTTTCTCCACCTTAGTCTGGGTCTCCAGAGGGATGTCTGGGGATGTGTGGCTTATCTTCAAGGCTGACTCTGGAACAGCCACAGCCGACGGGGGCCCTGAGGTCTCCTTCACACAGCCATCCTCACTGTACTCCCTCTCCTCCCCATCCACCTGCACAAAATACATCAATGTGTCTCCCAAAAAACAAAAGTACTTTTCCAAAGGCTCAAGATACCTGATTCAAAAACCTGTGTAAGTTTCTAGGACATAGTTTCTGCAAAGCGGAAGGAATTCATCAGAAATTTGCCTCTGAGTTATGCGCGGGACCATTCCCACGGAGTAAGCCTGGCCCTACTTCCCGTCATCCATCTGTTTACTCTCTCTCCCGCTAGCTTACATTAGCGGTGCAACAAAATTGGCGAGCAATACAGCTGTACAGTTTTGAGCCAGATGCCAGCTTGAACAAGGAAAACAAAGACGTTCATGGATCTATTTCTCTACATGTGGATGTATCAGAATGGTGTGGAGCAAGCTTGTGGCATTCCATTGTAGCTTCTACATCACAGATGCAAGCTTTTCTAACACATTTTTTTTATCTACTCTTGATTTATAATGATTTGAATAAAGAAATACTCAGAAATGCAATTTTAAGCGTTTCTTTGCATAAGTCCACCATCATGAGAAAAATGACACATAAAAAAAAACAAATTTTCACAATTTTCATCAGAGTTGGCCTTTTTAAAGTTTTTGCCATATTGGTTCAGCAAAAGTGAGGCCGCACAAAGAAAAACGTATGGGGAAAAAAAAAAGTATGACTGAACCAGAACTTGTGTTTTTTTTTTTAGTTACTTCTTTTTCCACTTTCATCAGGACTAACCTCATCGATTCTCCACATTTCTTCAGGTTCTGTCATATCTGGTTTTCCGTATTGATTTAAGGACGTTTCAAACTTTTTGCAAGAAGATATAGAGCCCTAAGTGGATAAACATCGATGTAAACAGGCCTGTGCTGTTTTTTTTTTCTTACTTTTTTAGTTTTATTTAAAATTCTTTTAGCTATAAAAACTGCACAGAAAAAAAATCAATAATGAGGACAAAATCTATATTTTACTATATGAGCAACAGATTTAGTAGAGTTTTGCAAATGAAGCAAAGCAAACCATAAACCATGTAGTTTGTTATATGATATTTATGCAAAGTGAAAAACATAAAAAAAACAAAACTGCTTCACATAATTAAAAAAAATGTTAAAATAAAAGTGTAATGTAATTTATTTGATGAGAGTTAGTAGTTTGTATTTAGTTTTAACAAAAAAAATGTAAAATTGTAGATATAAATAATAACATATTTATTGAACCAAAAAGATTAGAAATAGTCAAAAGAACTTGTTAAAGTAATAAAAAAAAGGACATTAATAAGGAAAAACAATATCGATTTAGTCCCATATGCAATTTAAAATAGATTTTGACTTCAAATATCATATCCTTTATCAGTTCTTACAATAAATGGTATTTTATAGAGCATTTTTACAGATATTCCCTGATGCTTCATCTTACCTCTGTGAGGACTGGCTGCTGGTCCCCTCCCAGGAAGTGCGCCCCCTTCAGGACATCTGGGAGGAAACGGCCGCTCAGTGGTACCCAGCACAACTTCCATGAGACAAAGAGGGAGACGCTGAAGAGAGCCAGACCACAGGTGGTCACCAGCAGGGACAGCAGGCTCACTGAAACATCTAGAGAAGAGGGGCAGGTGCTCGGTGAATGAGGAGGACGGCGGAAAGAGTCTGGCACACACAGGCCTGCAGCAGAGCTCACGGGAGGACGGGCTGTGTTTATGCAACGTTAAATTGGAAGGAAAACATAAAGCACATTAGACTTTTATGAGATAAAACACTGAAAATCCACCTGAAACTGCTCAGATTAAATTTAATATTTAATGTTCATGTTTTTTTAACTTCTTAAAGGTATGTTCCTAGTGGTCTTTTAATTGTGGTCATGCTGTTTTTAGCTCAATTTAAAAAACTTGTTATTTCCTAGGACATAGTTTTTACAGAGTGACAGGAGTTCTTTAGAAATTCACCTCTGATGCTGCAGTCACAAAGGCAAGGTGTGATGCATTCAAGAACACTCTGCCAAATGAAAGTACATTCAGACGGTGGTGTTCGCATCCGACCAGCGCCAGACAAGCAGGTAGCAGCAGGGAAGGGATTCTTCTTCTTTTCTTTTTCTTTCTTTTTTTTTTTACTACTTTTGGTAGTCCGTCTCCTACAATCAGTAAAGGCCAATTCTACATATTTTGCTCCAGGCGTTTTGTTTTCACACCTCTGTTCCTATAAATGTCTGTCTTGGTGTCATAGAATTCCAGCTGGGCAGAAAAAGACAATCTCTAATGTCTCCTTCGTGATCATGTTTACAACAGTTGGCACTTTCATGTTTTGAAAGGGATACTGCCTACAAGTCACTACCAAATCCGAGTCCCTGTTTGGTCACAATATCGCGATAAAGTGTCAAGAAGTTCAACTGGTTCAACTTTTATTACATGATCAATGAATGCCCAATCAGTACTTAGATCATGCAACCAGACTTAAAAACTTATGTAGCAATGCGTAACCCAAATGTATCAGGTTGGGAAGCCCAAATTTTTTAGCTATTTGTGTTTGCATAGACTTTATATTGAAAATGACCACTTAAATACGGGTCGACACAGCCAGTGTGAATGCAGCTTGAGTTGTGGGTGGGACTGTTGGCATGGAGCAACCCCACTCTCCTTCTCCTCCCTATTGCTGAGAGTTCTCTGTTTTCCTGCTAGCTTACAGCCCCTCACACCCCTAACAAAAATGGTGAACAATATTGGAGCTCTTAAGCCAGACAAGGAAAACAAAGACGTGCATGGATCTAGTCGTCTACAAGTGGATGCATTAGGGAGCTTGTGCCTCGCCCAGTGTAGTTTCTATATCACAAATATGATCTTTTTCCAACAGCATTTTTTATCTGATTTGAAAAGAAATACTCACAAATGCAATTTTGAGATGTTTTTTTCATGTATCATGAGAAAAATGCCTGAAGAAAATGACAAAAACACAATTTTCATCAGAGTGGATCTTTAAGTGGTTTGATATAACATTGTGCTTGTGAACCTTGCATAGCAGTTTGTATTTTTGATATTGTTCTCCTTTAAAAAAAACTATTGTATGAATATATTTCCACATCTTATTGTTTTCCCCTGAGGTTCCACAAAGCTCAATACTGGAGCCCCTCTTGATTGCAATAAATTGATTGAAATTTGTCAAACTTCTCAGGAGAGTTGCTCACATACACATGACATTTAAGGTGTTGCTACTTCCTATAATATTATCTGAAAGTGGTTGGTGAAATAGCCTATGCCATGGTCGATGACTGCCCTCTTTCTTTAGCATTTCTAGATAACTTATACCTTTGGTCCAGAATGCAGTGTTACAACTGTTTTGGAATCTGTGAGAGTCATTTCATAACTCAAAAACCTCCAGTGGCAAACTGTTAGTGCCTACTTAACTCCACCCTCTGCACCTCTTTCCCTTTCATTTATAAAACGTTTTTATTTCTGAAAACTTTAGTGAGAATCTTTTTTTGTTTGTTTGTTTTAATCTTTATTATGATCCAGATAATGGAGATGCCAGAGTCTGGGGTAACACCCTGGACAGGTCGCCATCACTCAGACATGTGCACATAGGGATATTTTAGAGTGAACAATTGACCTTTTAAGCAGGTGTTTGGACTGTAGGAGGAAACCGACGAAAACCCATACATGCACAGGGAGAACATGCAATCTCCACACAGCAAATGATTGGAGCAATAAATGTGTGCGTTTGGACATTAAAAAGAAAACATACTCTTAAGATTTCCCTAAATACAGGAAAATCTAACGTCATGAGTTCTCTCCTGCTGGAGCCTCTTGGTCGGTACAGCAATAGAACTAAAGGTCTGCGGTGCCATCACATTCGCTCATCTATGACCCAAGTCAATAAAGAGTCCATATAAAGGGATGCTGCTCTCCAGAAGATTGATGTCTATAGATTGGTAACAGTATCCTTAAATCAATACAGCACTGACATTTGAGAGCACACCCTTAGATGATGATAACTTTAGGGCTGTTCTTAGCTGAGCACAATAGATGACTCCACCTTTATGTGCAGCTGCCTCTGTATGAGGACTTGCTTAGAAAAAGATGAGAATTATTTATCTCTGTCTCTTAGAGGAGAATATGGCTGATTGGTTTTATTTGTTTCCTTGAAATAATCTCTTTTATTGATCTCTTCAGATGACACTCAAACGTTGAAAACTGCACCAGAAGACTGGCAGATATTTGAGACCATCGATCAGGAGGGAGGGGAGTTAGCCTTTTAACTGCCAGGTGATGTCTTTGTGAAGACTCCCAACGTTCAGTAAAACCTTTTTCCTCTGAAGAGGTCTGTCAGAATTTTTTACACAACCTTCACCGAGTCTGTCGGTTTGAGGGAAGATGCTTCTGCAGGAACAGTAACAGATGACAGCTCGCTCTGGATCTTTCTCTCTGCTTGTTTCACACTGAGCGTCATTCTGGATCAAATTCAAACGAAAGACATTTCCAGATATTTCCAGAAACGTCAGCAATAATCAGGCCAGAACATTCGAAAGTCGTCATGAAGTCAGGAGAAAAACAAAACCACTTCCTTTTCTTCTTCTTTTTTTCTTTTTTTTGTCTAAATATTTGTTGACACTTGAAAACTTTTTGATAATTGCCAAGATTTGAACCTTTTTTCTGTAATTAAAGAGATTTTATTACATTTAAGTTGTTATAACGTATCTATGCTCTTCACTTTTTCAAACTTTGCTGAAAATCAGGACAATTTGTCTCATTAAGAGCAATCGGATCTAAAAATAAGGAAATTATTATTAAAACGAATCAAAATCCTTTGGCTCCTTGACAATAGAAAAAACTCAATTTAAGACTCAAATTTAATTTTAAAGTTCAATAAATGTTCAATAAAAGTCAAAGTGGTGTAAATCCCCCAAATCTTGCTCTAGGCTTTTGTTTACACAGCTCTGTTCCTGTAAATGTCCATCTTAATGTCATAGAAAAAGGCAATTATTGTCTCCTTTGTAGTCATGTTTACAATGGTTGGTTCTTATGTCTTTTGAAAGGAATGCTACTCACACGACACAATCGAATCCCTGACTGGTCACAGTGGTGCGTTGCCGCGATTATGCGACAAGAAGTTAAACCAACTGAACTTTCAGCACCTGATCAATTTTAGACAAAGCCCGAAAATTGCAAGTGTGAATGCAGCTGGACACAAATGTTTGCTTTGAGACATCAAGAAAGCAAATAGTTTTTCTGTTTTCATGCTTTGGTTTGAAGCTCAAGTTTAGAACCACCCAGGGTGTATTCCACCTTCACCAGACAATGATTGGATAGGCTCCAGCAACCCAGAGTCTCTGAAAGGAATCAAGCAGGTTTAGAAAATGAATGTATTGCAGCTCAAGTTTTAGGAAAACGGTTGAATTTGGAGTCCTTTTAGACACTTTTAAATCATTTTCTGCTCTACAGTTTGAATCATTTATAGAAGACAGAGGCTGGAAAAGTTCATGACACTTCCCATTGAAAAAGGGACAGTGATTGTGTCATCAGTGAGCACAAACTCCCTAAACTGAGGAGCCAAAAACAGCAGTTTGCTTCCAAGTCAGCATGTAGGACAAAGAGTTGACTGTTGTCATGCATGCATGGAATAAATATTTAAGAAACACAAACACAAAGTGGTTTTAAAGAGAGAACTGTTTAAAAAATAAGAAAAAATAAAAGTTCAGCAGAATTTCATTTACCAAAAAGAAAACCTAAAGAATTATTATCTACTAAAAATAAAATACAGGTAAATAAAAATACTAAATAAACATTGAAAACTTTTTAGAAAATATAAAAGTTACAAAAGAAGAAATACAAAAAAGTAAAGGAAAAAAACAACATTTTTAATAATTTGAATAATCAATAATCAAGTATTGCATCATAAACCAAATGAATGTATAAGTTGCAAAAAATAGACTTTTTATGTTGCCTTAGCATATCTACTTAGTTTGATCAAGAAAAACGTAAATATAAATGAATAAAAGGAAGTCCAAGAATAAGAATCACTGGTTCAACATCAGATAACACACCTAACAAGACAAAGATTGTGTTTTGGTGGCAGGTGCATTTGCTTAAATGAAAAAAAAAATAAAGTTAGAATTAGTGCAAGGTCAGAGGTATGATCAGTGAAATGCAGTTCTCTGTATGCAGCTGTGCCATGGGGACCCATCTGTGATGAATGCAGCTCAGAAATAATGCAGGATTATGCTCTCAGCTGGAACAAACCAGCTCACAACATCCAAATTTTCCTCTCAAAATAACCACATTAGCACTTCTCTCCATATTAAAGTCAGACTAAGACTATTGGCAGCCTAATTATGGTTTGTTTGATTAAAAAAACAAGAACAAAAAAAGGAACAGTTTTAGCCAGCTTACATTTTGAAGTGATTTGTAAAGCTGCCACCGGTTAATTGGGTGCTACTAATCAGTACTCTCACCCATTACTGAAGGAAGCTGACAATTATAATTAAAAAGGTCAGAGCCGTTGTGCTGAGTGTAGCTGGAGTCTGGAATGTTACATGCTGAGAATATGGGCTTAAAGTTACAAGTCTGAGTGGAATATACAGTATATATATATTGGTGTCAAAATAAAATCCCTCTTTAGCTTTCATTTTTAACATGTATTTAATATTAGATATTTAATATCCAAATTTAGGAAAAAGGATTTCATCTGCCCTGTATTACCTGTTCCTATTAGTTTGCATTCATGTGAAAATTAAAGAAAAGTAATACTCAGTTTTTAGTGACTTAGCAAACAAGATTTTCATTCTAGAACAATGTAATAACATCCCTTGCTAAGTTTCCTGAGCTAATTTAGAATTTAGTGTCTTATTTAAACTAAGTTTCATTCACAGTTAATTGTAATTGTTGAAATATCAAGTCATGAATATGCTACTGCTGACCAGAATACTCTCAAGTTATGTTCACACCGCGCTCGGGAATCAGTTCAAGCGGCCACTTCCAATAAAATGTCTATGGACGTGTACATTTGAAAATGAAAATAATCTTTTTGTGTGTTTTTACCATGTCCTTGTTACATTTTTCTCATTGTAGAAGGCAAATATAAAATAATTTATGATTAAAACTGCGTTTCTGAGTATTTCTTAATTCAAATCAGAAGCAAAAGAGAACTGGATGCTTGAAAAAGTTCAGACTAATGATACAGCTACTGAAATGGGCGTGCCAAATCTCCCCTCCCCCTGTGTGCACACCCTAGCCCACTCATGCTTAGATGTGCAAGACATGCTGAAGCAAATTGTGATGGCGCTGCGCCGCTAATGTTAGCTTGATGCTACGATGTTGCGCAAGCAAAAAGAGTTCTCAGTGACGAGGAGGGGGGCAGGTTGCTCTGCACCAATAGTCACAACTAAAACCCAGAATTGTATTTCTAATGAGCTACTGCCGCCGCGCATAAAATATATCTTAAAAAACAAAACAAAAAAAAAAGTTTTGATTTTGGCTAAAGACTGCATAATAATAGTTGATTTTATGTTAGGAAAAAAAAATGTTTGTTTGGACGACGCTTCTTCTTCTGGCACTGTTAGTAAGGGCAACCTGTTGTTAGCAAAAAATAATGAATATAAAAGCCTATTTATGTTTAAAAAAATCACTAATAAGTCGCTCCTGAGTATTGGTCACACCCCTGTCTAAACTATGAAAAAACTGACTTATATTCCAGAAAATACAGCTGAAGTGGGACTACGTACAAAACACCTGACTAATGTACACCCATTGAAAGTAAAACCAGGTCAAACTTTGACCAATCAGGGACTCCGATTATGTAGGGATGTATGGACGGCGTCCCTTTTGATTCACCGAAGTGCCAGTAGTTTGAAAATTGAGCTTAGAGGAGAAGCAAAAAATGTGGTTTTCCGGAATTCTTTGACACCAAGTCTCTCATATATCGGAAAAGACATGTAAAGAAAAAAAAAAACCTGGAGCAAGATTTACCAGTTTGTCCCACTTCGACATTTTGCACCAAACCTCTTCCATCTGTAGGTGCTCTAGTGCGCTACAAGAAGCCCCTCCCTGTTTGTCCAGTGTGAACACCAGGACCTGAACACGCTTTCAAGAAGCCACTTTTAGAACATTCTTGGCTGGTGTGTCCATACTAAAAAAAATAAAATAAAAAGCAAATATTGTATCAAATTGATCAAAATTATAATATTTCACTTTCTTCAGCTAAAATAGTTATAGTCCTCATCCTACTGCTTTTGCACATTTACTAGCTATTTTAGCCCGCCACAGTTAACTCCTGGTTTTATTATGTGATTCTACAGCTAATTAAAGTGTAACATTTACATTTGGTCACTGAACAATTTTTTTTTTTATTTTTCACACAAAGATAGGCGATCAAGGCCATGAAGGCATTCACTGCTGGACTGAACCGGTAAAGAAAAGTGCATTTAATCTTTTCTATTCTTTTTTGTGTATATATATGTAATTAACCCTTTAACACCAAAACTCCAGTATTTATGTTCTTTGATCTACAGTAATTTTTCAACCGTTAACAGTCTGTTGCAATGGCGTTGATCATGTTAACGGTTGAAAAGTTACAGTATGTTAAAGATTTTGTGTTTAAGCATCACTGGCGACGACTCAGGTGTTAAAAGGGTTAAAATGACTTTAGACGAGGTGCATTATGGGAGTTTCGTTTGTAGTTTTGCTGTATTTTTGAGTGTTTGTGGAAGTTTCTGTTTCTGTTCTTCAGTGTTGTTTGGTGTTACCGGTAGATGTATGCTTGTAATCCATGTCGTGACCAAAAAGTGTGATAAAGAGGACTTTAATCAGAAGGGATGAAGCCCAAACCTCAACATAAACTGATACACAGATGGTCACTTCACTGTTCTGGATATAAACTTCCTTTGATGAGACTTTATGTGGACAAAAATCTGAGGCTTATTGTGACTGAACACTGCAATAGCTAAACAGAGATAATTCATCACATACTGTGAAACTGTTTAATTCATTGATTTAAAATGAAACCACAAACATTACACACCTGCTGAAACAAGAATCTGTGCATTAGGACAGAGCTTGAAAGGAAAAGAAATCATGTCATTACAATGTCTCTGTTTTGTTTTTTCCTTTTCTTCCAGATTCTTGAATCCACACTGAATAACTATGGAAATGGAGAACGTGAAGGCCAAAGGGAAGCTGACACAAATCCTGTTGGTTCTGGGCTTTGGAATCTGTGGTCGGGCTGTTAATAGATTTATTTGTATTCCTGAGATCTGAAGGCGTGTCTAAGTTGCTTTGTGGTGGCCTTTCAATTTGTCAAGATTTGGTGCATCACTTCAAGGTTTCCTACTGCTCTGCAGAATGCATTAAGTTTATTAAAACCAATTTCTCACAACTCTGCCCTTTTAACACAGATTTTTTTAGTGTATTTTGTTGGATTTTTGGGGAGATTTTATTGTTTTTGCATTGCTCAGCTTCCTGTATTGTGCTAAATTTTAAATCACGGTGGAAAAATATTCAAATAGTTAAATTTAAATGAAATGAAGCTGGATGGATTAGCTTTAAAACTATTGCATATGGTGAAGGTTTATTATCTGTCCCTTAAACCTAGACAGTGCATGAGCCCACACTCCAACAGAGAAATAACTTTTAAAACCAGTTTGCTTCTATTCTTGTTGAATACTTACGCTAAACCATTCTACTTTAAGTAATTTTTGTATTTTTTCATTCATTCCTAATTTATTAAAAAATTCAGAAAGTTTTTTTTTATATACTTTAGTCAATTATTCATATATTTTAGCATTTTTCAAAACTGTTTATTTCAGTTTTCAAACATCTTGTTTTCCTGATCAACAATCTTATGTAACATTGTTTGGCGGTTTGTTTTCAGATTACAAAATAATCATACATAGGTTTTTAAATTATGCATGTACTTCGGCATTTTTAATGTTGGATGATAATACTTCTGATATGTTATCAATTGGTGTTTTTTTTAGCATTTTTAAGTGCAAAATGTATTAGTTGTTTATTTTTTTCATTTATCTTACATTCTGTTAAGCTAATTTAACATTAATAAAAATGTTTAGTAATTGCTATAACATTTTCTTTTCAACAGTCTTACAATATTTTCACAAAATGTAAACTTTATCCCAAAATAATGTATTTTGGCTTTTTTTGCATTAAACTGCATGACTAAAAAATAACCTAATATGTTTGATTTTTTTCTTTGATGTTATTCTGATCCTTTAAAACTGCATTGCTTGTTTATTAGAGTCACACTATGTAAAAGTTTCAGCTTTTTCAGAAAATAATATGTGCTTTTTTAATTTTTACAAGCCATACTCTATCTTGCTGCGGCTAACCTTCATTCCTCTCCTTTCCAGGGCAAACCTCCACCTCTCTAACTCCACCTCCACCTGTTCCCTGCTCTCTGCTCTCACTACAAATCACAATATCATCTGCAAACATCATAGTCCATGGTGATTCCTGTCTAACCTCATCCGTCAGTCTGTCCATCACCATTGCAAACAGGAAGGGGCTCAGAGCTGATCCCTGATGTAATCCCACCTCCACCTTGAACTCCTCTGTCACCCCTACAGCACACCTCACCACTGTCTTACAGCCCTCATACATGTCCTGCACTGCTCGGACATACTTCTCTGTCACTCCAGACTTCCTCATACAATACCATAGTTCCTCTCTGGGCACTCTGTCATAAGCTTTCTCCAGATCTACAAAGACACAGTGACCTTCTCTATTCTTCTCTGTCAATATCCTAAAAGCACATATTGCATCTGTTGCACTCTTTAGTGGCTTAAAAAGAGGTTCACTTCCACACAACCAGTCACTCTAACCACTCTGCCACACTGGAAGGAAACTCATCAAAAATATCAGACATTTTCTTGAATAAGAACTTCAAGTAACCAAAACAGCCGTATAACCTCCAGATGCTCCTTTGCTTCCTTTAAACATTCCACAGCAAAAATAAAAAAGAAATTAAGGCAGAAAACATCCTTGTAAAACTGATTTTTTAAAAATCTCTAAAAGGATTTAACCTCAGTTTACACTGTTATGGGAGCCGGCGGGATGAGCTGGTGATTATGGCAGAGTTATTGTCTCCACAGCGGCTAATGCCGGCTACTGTCCGTAAGGGAACATCCAGGTAGTCGTTAATGCTTTGATGTACGGTCAACTTCTCTCCGGGGAGCTGAGCGTGGATTCATATCAGTGAAAGGACCACATTGAACCAGGAGGAGAAGAGTCATTAGGTTTATTGGTCTCACTCAACAAAATCACCTCAAAGAAGAGGCTCAAAGATTTCCGAACAAAACAGCTAATAATGTCATGTTGCCCGGCAACAGTAACCCGAAAATTTAATCAGTGAGGTTATGAAAGCTAACCTGTTTCTACTGACATTTAATTAATCCTTCAACTTGGAGATCAAGAAATGAAAGTGCTTTGTGTGGGTCAACTTTGAAATTAAACATCTCTCCTATGATTGGGGTTTGAATAATGTGTGAATAGGAAATTATCGCGTTTGTAGATTCATTTTTTTGCATAAAACGAGTTTGTTTTACAAAATTGATTGATATTAGAAAATTAAATTAAAATATCTAAGTTAACTGTTCTGAAAAATATACAATCACAAAATAATGCTGCTACATTTTCAATGTATCATGCTTTGTCGATTCTGCTACAGCAAAAACATCAGCATCGCCCCCTAGTGTTTGCTTTTATAAATAGAGACAGAGCAGATTTACGAAAAAATAGATGGATGTTCTTGAAAATTCTGTAAAAAATCAGGTAGATTTCCTTTAATCTGCTTATTGTTTGGCTTTAAATAGGAATTTTGTTTAAAAAAATGTAGAAATAAACCGAATGCATGGTGATCAATTAACCCTTTAACAACTGAGGCGTCACCTGTGACACTTAAACACAAAATCTTTAACATACTGTAACAAAGAACATAAACACTGGAGCTCTGGTGTTAAAGGGTTAAAGTCAATAATGCTTATTTACAACTGGAGAACTCCTGAAAGTTGTTTTCACCCCCCCCTCCACACACACACATAATATGGTTTGCATGTTATCCTCCTACATGAAGCTCCACCAGGCGCTCTCATAATCAGACACGCTGATTTAGTTGAATAGTCATCTCCCCCGCTGCTTGGTGCCTAAATGTTTCAGAGGGCCTGGTCTAACACAGAGCTTGAATATGTATAAAGAAAGAAAATCTGTTTTCAGTGAGAGAGAGAGGAGAGCAGGAAACCACCTGGAAGAAAGACTGGAGGGGTAAAATGAGCCCGTTTTCTGCATAGCATTAGAATAATTCCTGTCTGCATCTGCAGCACAAACCTTAAGAGGCTCAGTAGATAGATTAAGTAACATTTGTTCCTTTTCTGACCTTAATCTTTGATAGTTATGTGAAGGAATTTGACTGGAGTTAAGAGAAATAGTGATTTATAAGGAAAGCATTAATATCAACAAATGTGCAACACTAATAGCATATTAGCAAAAGTTCACTTTCAAAGATTATTTGCAGGCTTTTAAGACCATTTAATTTTTTGAGACTTGTGACTAAAATTTTCATCAAATACCAGAAAATAATTTTGAGTGAAATCAGCAAGTTTTGCCGCTTCATTAAAGTGTGCCAACTTAGAAACAAAACAGATTTTTGAGAACAAAAAGATTAACCTTGTTGTTTTCATTTACATCTCTTAATTTTTCAATGTAATCTGCTCATATAAACCCACACTTAAAGTTAAAAGAATGTTTATCTATTTTTGTACCTCATAGTTTGTAAAAAATATGTCCACATGTGTATTTAGGTCTCTTACATGTGAACCAAAACAATAATTTGAGCAAAATTTAAAAAGTCAAATTTTTTATAGGTCACAATTTTACATTTTTCAATTTAGAATTTTGTTTATTTTTCATAATGTGTCAATTTTGGAGAATTGGAGCAGAGATAGAAATACTGTTATACATCTACTCTTCTGTGTTATGAACTTAAAAGAAATTTCTTTTGTCAAAGTAGACAAAATAACCAAATTGTCAATTATTCATTTTTTATCCCTTATTCATTTCAGGACACTGTGGTTGCATCACCTTAAAATGACCAAAGGGGCACAAGGAAAACAAGCACCAGGAAAATACAGGGAGTTGTGTCAGAAAGGGCATCCAACATCAAACCAGAGCCAAATCAATCATGTGGATGACAAAATAATTCACCATGGCGACCCTTAAAAGGAGCAGCTGAAAAAAAGAGACTGTAAAGTCAAATGTGTTAACTAAGTTCACACGGAATGCAGTTTATGCAGAAGGGACATCCAGTTTTGATGTTAAGTCAGTGACCAGAGGTCCTGCGACGCATTTTAAACATCAAGCGTGGTGGTTTAGCAACAGCATGTTTGGATGGCATGGAAAAAATTGTTTCCAAAGTTCACATATCAGAACTTTGGTGAAGAATTTGCATCACATCGACCTATCAGGAACTTTTGCACCTGACGCATTGATGATGTAATCACCGGGTGGAGTCTATAACAAACATGGAAGAGAATATGATTGTTTCCTTCCCAAATGTTATGATATTTTTCATATTTGTTTGGATACAATAATATTTTTTCCCTTCTCTTACTAATGCAGGACAACAAGTCATCAAACTGGGTCACAGAGAGACGGAAGTGCCGCTGACAGACCCAACTCCTGCAGTAGATGATGAAGCCCATCGTACTGGGAGAGTCTCTGAATTATCTCATGAACCCAAACATGGAGACGTGATTACCAATGCTTTTGTAGAGCTCTTTAAAATAAATAAACCTGATCTTTTAAAGTCATCCAAGTTCTCCACTCATTGACTGACTATGAGATACAGATCAATGTTGCCAAGACACGATGGAGTTACAGGAAAAACTGGTGACGGAAGCTCCTCCCACATCGGTAACATCAGGTTCATATGGATCAACATTGAACAGCAAATTTACCACATATTAAAACGGAGGCGGAGGATGCAATCGTGCTCTATGTGAACGCAGTATAGAGCCTAATCTGTATCTGTAGTTCTACATTTTGTCACAAAAGTCTGTTGGTCCACACAGAGTCCACTTTATTTAGTCCGTATCGAGTCCTGAACCTTTTGTTTGGTGGGAAACTCAGAGCGAATCGGAGTTCAGTTCGATTAGAGACAATCTCAGACAATCTCGAAAGCCGTTTCTGGTTCAAGACCAGGGTCCACGTGGGTGTATTTAGACTGAAAATTTCTTCTGGATTATCAGGTGAAATAAACTCTTGTTCACTTTAAGTGAACCAAATGTGTCCAGTCTAAATGCACCCTAAATTATGAGAGAAAAATCGGTCACTACAGTTTTTTGTGTCAAATAATTTTCTGTTGAGTCAATTTAAGTTTGTAGTGTCTGTTGTGTCAAATTCCACAAAGCTTTTGTTTCTCCTGGTTTTACAGAAGTGCTGTTGAAGTTTGTCATCTTTTTTTATTCTTGTGTTTCAAATCATTTTGTTTACTTATGAAATCAATAAATTTGCTATTAAGTTTGTATGAAGTTATATATTTGTCACTAAGAGGAAAAAAGTCATTTCATTGCAAACGAAATGCTTATTTTTAAAAACAAAACTTTGTAAGTTGCAAATGTGATACTACAAGTATATATTAATAAATTATATTGAACATGAACCCTCTTGTCTCTGATTGGCTGTTTGGAGCTGCAATTATCATGCTTCACTGGAGAAAGTGAAATTCGAGATCACACATCTGAAAATAGAGGAGCCACAAATGCAAACGTTTCATATTTTCCTTTGCAACTTAGAAGGTTTTGTTTTTAAAACGGAACATTTTGTTTGCAATTTGAGAAATTTTGATTTCAAAACTGTGACTCTTGTTTTCAAATGGAGTGGCTCAAATATAACTTTATAAGTTTGCCTCGAATTTCCTGCATCTGGACCTCCACAAACAGCAATATGTGAGAATTTCTCTTTAAAACAGTTTTAAATTTGCTAATTTCTTGGCATTTATTTGACTC
>NC_050517.1:25158576-25179448 GCF_002922805.2 Oryzias melastigma | reverse complement strand
GTCAACCACAAAATGTGGAGAGAATTCTCAGTGGAGCTTTTAAAATGTCTCTTAACATCCAAGTTGGGTCATTTTCTTCTTGCTCCTATGTTGGTGAAGCTTCAAAGTTGTTCAAAAAACACTGAAAAGGTTTTATATTAAAAAAAAAAACAACAACAACAACGCTTTAGCTTTAGATGAGGACTTTGCTAATATCTGTGCAAATTAGGTGTGATTCACGATGAAAGCTGTTGCTTCTTTCCATATTTTCATACAACATTGCGCTTTAACCAACTAGAGCCCAAGGACATTCAGCAACAAGCACATATTTCCTCCAGCAGTGATAGTAGAGGCTGAAAATCTTCTGAAAATGTTTCAGGATTTTCAGATGAAATAGGAAATTTTGCAAAAGCACTAAAAACATCAGTTTCATGTGAACTGGTTTTGTGTCTCTGTTTTTGAACCACTTGTTTGGATCCTTCGCCAAAGTGTGAAACTCCTCAAACTTTCAGTGACGTTCCAGTTTCTCCCACAATGCTCTGAGGGACGGCTGGCTGTTGTGAATCAAACAGTGGGTGTGTGTTTGTGTGCGTTTACAGTGATCTACAAGAGGAAGTGGGTCACAGCACCTCCTGGGAGCCGATCTGGTTGCATGAACCTCCTCTCCATCATACATGTTTAATTATAGATTATAACATGTTGAAAGGCGGCGGCTATTCATAAAAATCTACATTTATTAATGAAGAGGAGGAGAAACCCCCGTGTGTTTTTACAGTGGATCAGATTGAGCTGCTGCACTGTAAAACATTACAACATTTGAATACTGCCCACAGCTTTACAGCTAAAATTAGACTTTTTTGGGATATTTTTACACATTTTTGTTAAAAAATATATACATGTTTTTGATTTCCTGACTTTATTTGGCAGTAAAGGGTTATAGAGCATTGAGCTATATTATCTCTCATAAATAATATGGGTAATTTATATGAATACATTGCTGAAAAGGTTATATTTTTCTCTAATATTTTTGCATTTCCCCAGCTGTGGTCATGCAGACTGATGAGAAACATTGGGTGGGGCTGTCTCTCTCTCCTTCTGCTTCCCTGGATGAAGAAAAGAGTCATAAATCAACACTGCTGTGTGCAGAATAAAGGCTGCAGATGCAGCTTCTTCCTTTAAGAAGAGAAAAGCTCTAAAAATGGTTGGAAAGGAACAATCAGGTTTTTTTGCGTTTTTTGGGGTCAAATTCCCCTGAGTTTGAATCTGCCCCACAGCTGATGAATTTAAGTTTGCTCACAACTTTCATGGAATAAAAGTTTTCTGCCTCCACGGTGCAGCTGGCCGTGCAGACAGAGCTCTGACCTGAGTCCGTGTAGCGCGGTCTGGCCAGGTCCCTGAAGTAGTAGATATAATTATTGCAGTTTTCGTCCTGCACCTCTCCCTTGGAGCACAGGTCGGACAGCAGTTCCAGCGCCTTTCGACAAATCTCATCCTCTCTTTCTGCAGGCATTGCCTCCCAGCATCCTTCTGAATGATCGGCCACTCCGGCGTTTCCTCCGCCTCGCTCTGGCTCTCCCTGGCACGCTCTGGCAGCAGCGCAAAGACGCACGGGGACCGCCGCGGCTACACCCTGAGATGCACCCTGCGCGCTCCGTGCATCCGCGAAATCCTGTCAGGGGTCAAACGTATCCAGACTTTTCAGAAAAGTGTGCTAAAATAAAGGAAGTTTTTATTCGGAAACCATCCTGACTTGCTGCCCGTGCTGTGCTCTTGCAGCTGCTGCGCGGAGAAGCTGCTGCTCAGCGCGCGGTTCCCACAGTGCGTTTGGATGCAGAGAGACAGGAAGTTCTGCCTCCACCAGCACCCCCCATCACATCCACCCCAGCATCAGAAAATCCCTTCTTCTTCCTCTGGAGTGAAACAAAGATCTGTTACCTCCCAGCATGCAAATACAAGAGTAATGAAGTTAAAGCCCCGCGCGCCCCTGGGCAGCAGATGTTTTACTTTAGTGTGGGGGCCCTAACACCTGGGAGGGTGCACGAGCATGACCTTTACTGACAGGAGTAATGAAGGGCGAGAAAGCCGGATAAATGTCACAATAGTGCCCCGCTGAAGGAGCTCATCCAGGCTTTCGTGTGGCATTTTGTGGAGGGACCTTTACGCGGAGGAACAAACAGAACCAAGCGGCCGCGGAAGCTTTTGTTGTTGTTTGTCTTGGATGGGACTAAATATTCATGAAGCTAAGAGCTCTGACAGAGATCTCACTCTGAGACGTCAAGAAAGAAAGCAGGACACAAAAAACCTGCCTGTCTGTCGTTTATTTTAGCATCTTCTTTAGAATGATCTCACTCTGAAGGACCACTAGAGGGTTTCTTTTATTGTCAGATGATCACAATTTAAAAACTTGACATTTAATTATAAAAATTTTAATTATTTTAATAATGAATTATTTTTTGAATGTAAAAAATCTAAGTATAAATATGTTTACTGTTGAACACTTGAAAAATACTAGTTTATTAGCCCCTGCTGAGGCTCCATGGATGTCTGCGTTGTTTAGAAAGTGTCCTTTTCTCAGTTTTTGAGTTTGGTCTGGGCTTAAGGTCAGTCAATGAACTAAGAGATGTGACTCTTTGACATTGTTGGTAAGGGGTCAAGCTTGAGGCTGACAAACCTAGCTCTGCGGAGAGAGTCTGTGTTGGTCTGGGGGCGGTGCTTCAAGGGGCTGTTCTCACTTGTCTATGTCACAATGTGAGGACCCACTCATTTTTGAGGGTTGGGAGGAGCTGGTGCTCAGAGAGCAGGTTTTTAGAGGATTACTCATGCATGAATGTATCAAAATACCGCAATGGGGTTGATTGTAATGAAGAATTAACATTATAATACACCTAAAAATTTTTTTTTTTAAAAAGCTGATTTTGCATTATACAGGCCCTTTAACAAAAGAATATCACAGTTTTCATCTTCGGAATCCATCTGCTCTTTAAAGTTTTTGAAGTTCTGATTCCAACGGTGCTGCACTCCTCATAAATGTCCACACAAGGCTTTCGCCTGCAGTATTTACTCTCTCTTCAGCTGGATGCAACTCGCTTCTGCAGCAGTGAGCTTTTACACCAATAACATCCAGAAAATGTAGGAGGCTTTATCTCAAACTGCATCGAATTTATAATCTGGGATTACACCCACAGATGTGTCATTGTATCCCACAGATATGAGCAGTCAGAAATTAACTTCAAAATAACATTTGGGGTACCAAGAGGGTGATTTTAAGTCAGAAATGTCATTTAATTTACAAACTAATACAATAAAAAAATGAAATCAAATTAGATTTAAAATGAGGAGCCAGCAAAATAAAGTTTTTCTGGTTAAAATTCCTGGACTTCTTCCCCAAATCTATCAGTCTATATCAGGGGGGTCCAAAATCAGGCCTTGAGGGCTGGTACCCTAGATGTTTTCCAACCAACCTGCCTTTTAAGCTCCTTATTGGCCAAACACACCCTATCTGGATTATCAACAGCAGATAAGGCAGGATTTCTGACTTTGGACACTCCTGATCAAAGAACTGACCAAACAATCTTTGCTTTGGAGACAATTAGCATCACAGGGTCACCACATATTTCCAAAAACTGGGTGGTATAGTGGTGCAGTGGTTAGCGCTCTCAACTCATACCAAAGTAGTCTCTGGTTCAAATCCTGTCTGGGACCTTTATGTTTGTGTGTTCTCCCTGTTCATGTGTGGATTTACTCCGATTTTCCTCCCACACTCCAAAAACCTGCTTCATCTGTTGGTTTGGTTTCAGTAAATTGTCCCCAAGTGTGGCCCTGCATAGGCTGGTGCCCTGTTTAGGGTAAATTCCCCAACAGTAAATGCTTTGATTCCAGCAGCCAAATGACCCCGAAAGGTGTTCATCAGGTACAGAAAATGGACGGATGGATAGTTTTCCTCTCATAAATGTGCAATAGTCCGGAGTTTCGTCTGACTTCTTTCAGTGATATGTTGAGATAGATGCACAAAGCTTCACTCTGACTTGAATTTTCTGCATCTCCTTTCATCCGAAGAGCACTCTTCAATAATTTGATTGCAGCTCACATAGCGGGAGAGCTCTCACAATAAAAACACAATGACTTAATCTCATCAGACTCTGAACAAACTGTTTCAAAGATCCTCTGATGGATTTTGATAGATAACTCAGAGAGTCAGGATGAGCCATTATGAACCGTTTGATGGATGATGCTGCCGTCCTGCAAAGTGCAGACGAGTTCAACTCCAAGCTTGTGTGTGTTTTCTGTGTTGTCAGCATGTAAGAACCATTGTAATTAATTAAGGTAAAGTGGTATAAGAGACTTCGTATCGCATAACTGTGAGCGGATTGTGTCTCTGGGAAGTTGGAGTGCAGCAGAGAATCCACAGGTATGGAGAGAAAATAGTATCACTCCGATTTGTGCATGTGTCATTTTTGATTTGTGTGTAACTTTGAATTTGTGCGTGCATAATTCTTGACTTGTGGATAACTTTGCTCAGTGGCCATGTGGTAGAGTGTCCACCTTGAGAGTGGAAGGTCATAAGTTCAAATCCAGGCCAAGTGATACCAAAGACCCTAAAAATGGGACCCTATGTCTCCCTGTTTGCCACTCAGCATTAAGGGGTTTGATTGGGAGGTAAAACCACTAAATGGTTCCCGAGTGCAGCTGTGTCTGTCGCTCACCACTCCCCCAGGGGATGGATCAAATGCAGAGAACAAATTTCACACATCTAGGTGTGTGGTAACTAATGGGAGTTTAAATTTGGATTTGTGCATGCGTAATTTTTTATTTGTAACTCATACAATATATTTAGCGCATAAGTAAAAAAAAGACAATTTACACATGCACAAATAAAAATTACAACAGCTTGAAACTAACTACACACAGAGATCCTTAAAAACTATGCACAAATCGCTTATTATGCACACAAAAAGCACATTTACACCCAAATCTGATGCAAGACTCTTTTCACGTCTCTGAGAAAGAAAAGATTCATGTGTAAGTACTGAGTTTAAAGTCTGCTAGAATGCTGGGTCATCAGAGTTTTCTTATCCACTGCTTTGAACTTAGATTGTGGATATCATCTGGTGAAAACTTGACATTTTCCCACTTTCTTAAACAGATATGCCCAATAATTCATATTAAAAAAGTCAAAAAATGTGTTTTTTAATGACACATCACTCAATGGAAGTGATCAGTTTTAAAGTGATAAATATTTTTTAAAAAAGCCCCAAAAGTAGTGCGTGCGTAAATTGCCTTTTTTTTATTTAGTATTTTTTGTAGTTATGCACAAAATTGATTGCATAAGTTATAAATTATGATTTACGCACGCACAAATCCAAAGCTAGGCATAAATCTGGGTGATGGACCCTCTTTCTGCTCACATTGTAGATGTCAGACTTTATCTCAGAGTCCTGTCACACACTGAAGTATTGAGGCTACTGTGGTAGGATTTGTGAAGAGTCAGAAGAGGGAGGACAGGGACTTCATGGAATGAAAGCATCTGCCTTCTTCTGAGCATCACTAAGACTAAAGAGCTGGTGGTGGGCTTTAGAAAGTCAAAAAGCAAACTGGATGAAAGAAGAAATCGACCTGATGCAGTTCTACAGGTACCTCGGAATTCACCTGGATCTTCAGGGAAGAGCAGAGTTCCTCCTGAGGAGATGGAGGTCCTTTGACGTTTGCAGCAGAATGTTCAGGCTGTGGTGGGAACCTGTCATGTTTGCTACATTCTGATGGGGAAGCATCATAAAAACAAGGGACGGTCTGATGAACAGAGCCAGCTCTCTGCTTGTTAGTAAATCAAGCTTTTCTGAGGCTGTGGTGGGAGCAAAGCTAAAAAATAAGTTCACCGTCATCGTGGATCACATTAACCATCCTGTAAACAACGTGCAGCGTGGGCAAGGAAGCAGTCGAGGCCACAGATTCTTCTCTCTGTGTAGCAGAACAGAGAGGTGAAGGACTGCTTTTGTCAGACGGTGACTCTGTCGTTCTTCGTCTGCCATACAAGGACTTATCTGGATAGTTTGGTTTGTTTTTCTTCATACTTTGTTGAAATTGTATAAACTAGTATATGTAGCTTTCACTGTTTTAAGCTGTTAAACAGTTTAATTTCTCTGCTTGGAATCAAAAAAATATTCTAAACGTGTCAGTTTAAGTGGTTTTCAGTCACAAACAAACAGCAAAACCCTAAATCACCAGAGCTGTTTACGGCATTCATCTCCGCTCAGCATTTTGTGTGTGGGAGCCTGTGTGGGTGTGTTTCAGCCTTTCTGTTTGTTTGCATTTCCATACACATGTGCACATAATGTGTTCACTTCCAAATGAAAGTGTCTCTGACAGTGTTTACTTTCAGAAGTGCATGTGGACACACGGGTGCACCTGCACGCGGATGTGGGAGAGTTTAGTTTAGCATTTATTGCAGGATGCAGCCACGGCTTGAAGCCAGCCCAGCTGCCTCGGAGGAACTGAACGCTTCTGTTCCGCCTCTTTTTCACCAGAGCTCATCGAACAGCAGCATCCTAATGTGCTGTGGTTGAAGGGAAAGCCTTGACCATTCTGTGTTTTCAGCCTTAAAACGGTTTGCGTCTTTGTATCAGCATCTTTGCTGCTATGGCAATAACTCTGAGGTCAGGGAGCAGTTTTGTTGGTAAAAAGAGATTAAGATTAGATTAGAAAGTAACTACTAGTTACTGGCAAACTAGCAACCTGTCCAGGTCATTGATGGGATAGGCTCCAGCATTGGCATGTCTCCAAAAGAGATTATCTGGGTTGGAAAATTGGAGTGGAGGTTAATTAAATTTTAACATGGCTTACTTCCTAAAATCCAAGTTTGTCAAACATGACAAACAACAGAAACCCACAACTTTTTCAGAATGGAAACTAGGTAGAAAAAGGAGTAAATGAATACCTCCAACATTTGGTCAGTTGTAGTACAGCAAAAGGAGAAGGGGACACGTCTCTGAAAATCCCTGTCAGCAACAACCAACTTGTAATTGACTTATCAGCTATTCCTGCTATGTGTGGGGACTACTTTGATAAAAGAGAACAATTGAAACATTTTCTTGACCAACTTAGATTTTCGACTAAATTAATTTTCCACTTTTTTACAGTTTTGGTCAAGTGTGTTCCAGGTACATCCATCCACCTATTTTCTGAACCCGCTTCATGCCTGTTGGTCTCAGAGTTGCTGGAGCCTATCCTAAGCACAATTAGGTAAAGCTGTGTTCACATTGAATGTGATTCACACTGTGAAATTCACGTTGCCAGTTCAGGATAAAAATGCTTGCATTTGATTTGTATTTTACCCGCTGACTGAGTCACTGAAGATGTCACATGTCCAAAGCTGAGTCCCTGAATGGGACCTTGCCAAAATTCTCAATTCACGCCATGCCGCTCAAATCGCACTGCTGCCAAATTGCGCAGCAGGAGCTTAGATCTTAATATATCTGTAAAATTGACTCAACATTGAAACTGGCTACCTCTGCCGGGCGAATTGCCCTGAATGGGTCACCAATCTATCAAAGGCCACACAAACACACACTTGCAATCACACCTAGAGACAATTTAGTGCGACCAACTGATTTAAGATACACATTTTTGAAATATGGGATCAAACCGGAGTGCCTGGAGAAAATTTTACTTGTGCATACTTATAAAAACATACAACTAAGTTTTCTCTCTGTGAAATTAACAAAAGACTTTGACATTTAAAAAAATCCGAACACACTTTGCGATTTTACCTGAAGTGGAGAATCAATAGAAGTATTTCATCTAATTTGACAACCTGAGATTTCCTGAAGCTCAAAAGATTGACTAAAAGGACATTGTGGAAAGGCTGCCTGAACATTATTTTCAAAAAATATATTTTTTTATTGGGCTGCACGGTGGCGCAGTGGTTAGCGCTCTTGCCTCACAGCGAGAAGGCCCCGGTTCGAATCCCGGCTGGGACCTTTCTGTGTGGAGTTTGCATGTTCTCCCCGTGCATGCGTGGGTTTTCACCGGGGACTCCGGCTTCCTCCCACTGTCCAAAAACATGCTTCGTAGGTTAATTGGTGACTCTAAATTGCCCCTAGGTGTGAATGTGTGAGTGAATGGGTGTGTGGTTGCGGTCCTGCGACAGACTGGCGACCTGTCCAGGGTGTACCCCGCCTTCGCCCATCAGTAGCCGGGTTAGGCTCCGGCACCCCCGCGACCCCGAAAGGGAAGAAGCGGACAAGAAGATGGATGGATGGATATTTCTTTATTCTTATTTGTTATGCTGTCATGTTTTGACCCAAGATGGCCTTCTCTGTGAAGGTCAGAGGTCGTGGTTTAATGTTTAGTTATGACAATTTTCATGACTTTACATGACAGAAAATTGTCACCGCCCCCACTGGTCTGAACTTTGTCCTTAGCAGCTTTGGGGGCTGAGTGTCATGGAAGGTGTCATTTGTGTTCAGGCCAAGACGAGGTGAAATCATAAGAGATTTATATTTTGTGATGGTGGCGAGTTAAACTCTAATGTTTAGGTCTGTAAGCACAACCATTTTTTTTCATCCACCAGCAATAATTTTGTCATGATTTGGCAAACACACATCCAGTTTTTGGATTTTACAAGTAGAGAATTTACCTGTTCTGAGGTGGGCTGTTTTGAAACATTCTGGGGTCACATTTTAGGGGAAAGTTGAAAGACAAGATTACAAAAAAATCATGTGAGTTATTATTTTGTTCAGACACTGAGTTTTTTATGGATAAAAGGGATACAACTTAAAGGGAATTCACAAAAAATACCCATGAAGTACACAATGACACTCAGGTTAGAATCCAGCATCCCGCAACCCTAAACAGGATGGAGAGTTTTAAAAAAAATGGAAGGAAGAAGCAGAGGAGGAGGAAGGAGGAGAGACAGTGAGGCAGTGTTCAAAAACGCCAGGAGTTCATGCTCTGGCTGAGCAAACAAGTGAGTCTTTGAAGGCCTTGGCTTTTCAACTGCAGGATGCAAGAAAGAACGATGCAAAGCGAGAAAAAAAATGTGAATGCAATTTTCTTTAACAATGGGGATTCTGTAGAGGAGACGCACTGAATCATTGGACATTTTTCTCCCATGAAAAATGTCTGGAGCTTTAATCAGAATCAAACTAAACAGCAGAATTTCTTTTGTGGAGATTTAGCACAGATATCACACTGCAACAAATGAGGCAGATTATCGTGTGAATGTGAATCAACTTTTGATCATTTTGAAAAAATCCCATTTAAACCAACAGAAATGTCGTCATTCCATAAACATTACAAGCAAGGTGCTGGTGGGACTCGGGTTAAAATAAAGCAAAAACCACACATCAAATCTATTGAGTGTTGGTTCATTATTTCTGCAACATTTAGTGGTGAAAACATTTCAAAACATTTGCTGGTGTAATTAGTGAGTGCAAATGGGATCAGAGTGACTGTTGAAGGTAAACATTTCTAAATATCAGAGGATTTTTTTAGACCTTGATAAAAAAAAAAAAAACCTTTCAGGATTTGTTGATGGAGTGGTGTTTTTGTAGAGGCTGCATTCATGGAAGACTTGAGCATTTAATTAAGTAAACACACTGAAGAAAGTAGAAGTCAAGGTAGCAGCAACAATGCAGACAGTGACTTTGTACACCCACATCATCAATTTGTTTCTTGTCCCTGAAGTGCTTCTCCGTATCCGTATCCACCATTCGTCTGACTGCATCTGGGATAGGCTCCAGCAACCCAGAGACTCAGGAAAAGATTTATGCCAGAACAGCGGAGACGTCGCCAGCAAAGTCAAAATAACACACAGAACTCAAGTCCTCGACTGTTCATGCTATTACCGTGAATCCACTGATTCTAAATTGGAGAAAAGCGGCTTTTTATATCGGCTGTATGCTACACATTTCGAATATGAAGTTTTGAATGGTGGCAGAAAGCCGCTTTTCTTCGTGATAGAATCAGCTGATTTATGTTGATTGCGTATAAGCACTTGACTTCTCTAAAGTGTTGCATATCAGTGTTTAGCTGCTGTCCTGCACTTCAGAATTTGTCAGAATGCATGGAGTCAGACACCCAAAGAGGAGCACACTGAGGGCTAGATATATATAGTTTCTTGAAGTTTTAGGTGGTATGGAAACTTTGTTGCTGCCAGATGCACAGGGAGTCGAAGCAACACACCAAGGCAGCAGACTTGACTCACTGGCTCCAAGAAGCCAAAATCCTATAGATTTCTATTGAGAAACAAACAGCTATTACTCAGTCATTATATTTTCAAATCATCAAAACACTTGATTGACAGGTTCTCCTGAGCCCACTTTCAACTGGTAGGGGTGGGGACCATCAACAAGCTCACCCCTGATTGGTGAAAGGGGTTGCCATAGTAACGTTGACTCACTTGAACCAACTGCTGAGGATGTCTGACTCCAACGTGGCAGCATCCACGGCAAATGAATTGATTTTGTTGGAGTCAGAGGTAAGTCATTTTGTATGGGTAATGCAACATTTGCCACCATCAATTGGTTTGAACCCTATCAGTCATGCACTGCATCCTCAACAAATGGGTGTAAAATATAAAATTCTGTTCTGCCTGCAGTGTCTTTGAGCTCCTGTCAGTCGAAGTCTTCCAGCAGATGGAAAAGCAATAAATCAATCATCTAACTCTTCTTTATTGAAGGTTTAGCTCCATTAGACATGCAAGGCATCATTGAAACACTGATCCTGGATCAGAAGTCATTGAGCAGTGACTGTAAAGCACATGAGCACTGTAATGTGACTGAGCTCCTGGCCCAGAATCAAATCAAAGTGCTGCGTACCACATTAATGCTCTGAGTCAGAAGTGGAGCGCTAAATTATTAAAAGACAGCAAACAAAGATGATAAAAGAGAAAACTGTTACATGCTGGACGTAGATCTGTTTAAAGTTTTTTAGCATTTCAGTAGATTCAAGCACCAGACCCACTCTGACCCACTTGATGGATTTGCTTCCACCCGTCATTCTAACACCTAAAATGAACAGAATTCAGAGGCTCTGACGCGTGTCGTTTCATTTTTTCTATACTGACAAACCAGAATTTAGAAAGGGAGGGAAAGAAAAAAAGCTTTAAAGCTACTCTTTCACTACCAGCACCTACAGTATATGTTGATTCTAGATATGCTTGTTGAAACTACACAAGCAAGATACTGTGTTCTTGAAAAGATCTCCAACTCCTATCATGAATTACTAAGGCAAATTCTGCATACTCCACATCCAACAGAGATTGCCTTGAGAAAATGACTGTACAAACTCTTTAAAAGTTTTTATTAGCAATAGTAGTGGTTGTTAAGTCCACTGAAGTGAAATGCTGAAGGGAAAAGTCAAGATCTCGGATGCATGAGACCCTATTAAAACCTTTATGGACAACGTAACAGTGACGACAACTTTGGTTCTAGAAGGCAGATGAGTCCCTCTGGAGCTTGAGCTGTTTGTGAGGTGTGGTGGGAGTGTCTACAATAAAGGCTGAGTTCTACACACTCAATGACGATGACAGTATGTATTAGTCCTTTTATGCAACCCCTCAGGATTGACTATTTGTTGTGTGAGCATTTAGTTCTTGTTCTGTCATCTTTTGTGCTAATTTTGTGTTAATTACTTTGATTTTATATGCTTTGAGTTACCTGTTACTGGTTCTTTACCTGAGGAGCTCTTCCTGGTCCAAGGGGTGGTTGACAGTAGGGATCATTTTTACAGGGTCAAAAACTGTATCTGTACATTTTATTAATCTAGCTATTTTGGGAAAATAAAAGCCCAATGTTTTTCAATCCTTTGCTTGTTCATAAACAGTTGGCCCATCTCAGGTGGACGAGGATAAGAAGCTTTGAGCCTGCTTAGCCTCGGTCTCTGTCTTGAAGAAAACCAAAGTAACCATGAAGTTCCACTTCACTCTCGATCAAATCATAGTTCCATCGGTGACCATAAAACTTGTTTGTTCATGGGAAAGAACTTCGGCTCTGCCTGGGTGGCTGCTCCCTGGTGCAGTTGTCGCAAATCAAATCAAGTGTGATCTGGTCGCCTGGTTCTGAACAATCAGAAGAATCTCCCAGGAAATGTAAAGCTTGGATGGCCAACAAAGAACCCTCCCAATAATACTCGTGCTCATGGATGGGCGTTGCATGTTTACTGAAAATTTAGAGTTAATATTGAAATCTGGATTTTGCAATGTAATATATAGATTTACTATTAATGTTTAATATTGTGAAGATAATAAAACTGTGGCAAATAATAGGAACAATCAGCCAAATCTGATAAAGCTGTCAGCTAACCTTTTTTAACATTCACAAATTGAATGTTAAAAAGTCAAGCTCTGTCTTGTGCCTGATTTACTATGGTAAATTATTTGATGAATAGTTTTTATCACATGTAACTGATCCCCCGAAGTCTCATCAATGTAAGAAAGACATGAAAAGAAACAAAAAATTGTCATGACATTTAGCATCTCTAAGAAGACATCAGACTTGTTTGGGATCTGCCTCTTGCATCTGGGATGCTGCCTGAATTGAAAGCTTTTTTTTATGGCTCAGAGTGAAGTTATAATGTAATCCAGGCAGGAACTGAATTACATTTTTCTATTAGCCATTCCCTGACTAAACCAAGACATCTGCTTTGAATCTCCCCAACACAATGGAATTATCTGAGGGGTGTTTCAGCCCATGTCTTCCTGACTTCCTCTAAGGCTCTGTCCTTTGGGATGCTCTTTTCCTCATTCAAGAGTTCATCTTCCTCGAGTCTTTATGGGGTGGTTACTCTGAGTCACATCTGCTTTGGGTAAATCAGAGAAAATTTCAAAAAGATTCAGCACTATTAAAAGCAATCTTGGTTATTTAACAGCTCCTGAGAGACAAATGCTCTTAAAGTCCTCCTGCTTTCCTGTCCTTCTAAACTAAATACACATTTGTTTGTCCCAATCACAACTTATTTAACCTGATGAGAAAGTCATTATTTGTTTCATTTTCTCTCTAAAATATGAAGAATTTATCTTGAGACTTGAACTGGGCAGACTTGGAGTGACATGAGGAACGAAAGTCTGTTTCTACAATACAAAATTATTGGGTTTTTTTTTAGAATAGCAAAAGGTTTTGGACATTTTACCTTTTTTTGGCCAAACACCAATATTTTTTCAAATGCATTATTTGGGTTTCAAATATTTATGGCCCCAAAATCGCTCCATATGCCTCTGGGTTGTCTTCTTCTGGTTTATTGTTCTCACCTGCTCTCAGGTGATCCCCACACCTGTAGCCTGTCTTGCCATTAGCTCAGTCTGTATTTAACTGCTGGTTTTCAGCTGTTTTCTGTTAGATCTTCATTTTGTTTTAGCATCACACAGGAGTTCTGTTATGAGAACATTTAATGTCTTGCAATCCAGTTTCACTGCTTGTTTGTTTCATTAAAGTAAAAAATCTGTAGGAACTGGATAATGTCGCAAATATCTTCCTTTTTTGTTGCATCATGAGTAGTGAACTTAAAAAAAAAATAAAAAAAAAAAAAAGAGAATCTGGATTCTGTTGTTATGACTTTATTTTTCTCCTCATTAATAATTGATTTATTTCTAAGTGAAACGTGAATCCATCTGTCTTGCTGCTAAAACTTGTCAGGAAAAATGCTACACAGCGGGCTGACACTTCCCCACAAATGAGGTCTGATAATCATATGAAAAATGATGTGAAATGGTAAAGAGGAAAATCAGCTTCATCTATAAATATTGTCCTTATAATAGAAACTGCTTGCAAGAATACATCAGAGTTATCACAGCTCTTAAATTCACACAAAAAAAGTTCATGATTTATTGAAGCCTCACTTCACAGATAATTTCAGAAATCCCTCGGTGTTCTTCATCTCTCCTCTCAGAGATGGGAAGCAAAATTTTGTTCAGCCTACATTTATCTCGGCAGGTGATACTGAGGCTTTAAATAATTAACTTGTGTCAAACTGAGTTTAAAAAGTGAAGCTGAGGAAAGACTATTTATCAGCTGAGGCTGGGAAATCAGAATAAGGGGTAAACACAGGCTCAAAATGCTCCTCTACCTCACTGGGATGGGGATTTGGGAAGCTGCAGAGATGTCCAAACAAACCTTCTGATTACCAGAAAGCAGCTGAAGGAGTGAACTCACACCTGGATGCACAGCAAGCTTTACTGGACACTGATGTTTGTTTGTCCTCAGATGAATAAAAGCTTTCACTTATTAGCAGGGTGGGGTTTCCTGCTTCTCCACAGCAGCACTTTGCTGGGAGTGCTCAGATGAACACGATTACAGCACCAGTCTTAGGAGCTCTTTATATTCACAAAATGCCAGCTTATGGACTTGATTCAAATTGTATTTTTATTTATAGCTCATCAATGTCAAAGATTCCTGTCCAGAAAAATAAAAAAACAGCATTTTCTTTTCATTGTGACGGACTCCAGTCCTGCACATATATTAAACGTCTGCCTCTGACTTTAATGTGCTCGCTCACAAATGAAAGAAATCAATGGGGATGCAATGGACTATATTCATTTTTAAAGATGAAATGATCTGGCCAAAGACGACATTCCACAGGTTCTGAAGTCTCACATCATCACACTACCACTACCATGTTTGACTTTTAAAATGATGAGTTCATGAAATGCTGATAAGATTTCAGAGAAGTAGTCGGTGTAGGAAGACAAACCACTTTTCACCAATGCAAGAGTCTCTTCAATTGGTCAATAATTGATCATTTTATTGAGCTAGTGTGTTGATTTAAAAAAAGGTTTGAGTGAACATTTTTTATGCAGGGCTAATCTGTTGTTTGTGGCTTATTTATTTCTTTGGGGAAAGTCAGCTAGTACTTTGTCCATGCTAAAAAAAATGCTGTTTCTCATTTAAAAAAACAAGATAGTTTCTATCAGTGTTGTTCAGTACTGAATGCTTTGACCACAAGCTTATGTGCTATTTAGTGGTTATGGAGAAATGTGTTTAGATTTGTTTAGTTTTTTTTCACTCTTTTTAATTTCTCCTAACTGTGTCAAAGTGGCAAATGAATGTTGTTTTCTGTAGCATAAGATCTATTGTTATTGATGTTTTATATACATTAAATAAATCAATACATTGATACATAAACTTTTAACTTTTATTGCGATACAGGTTTACAGTTTCTTAGGTTATTTCTTCGAAGTATGAAGTAAAAGTCTCAGAGTGAGACCTCTGTTCGTCCCTAGCTTTGTTTTCTTTCAAGTGTTCATTGTTCATTTTTTCTGTCAATTATATCTGTGTTCTGCCGTTTTGTTCCGTGCTGCTCTGCTGTCTGTCCTGTTGCACAAATACTGACAGCATGTGAGTAAAGAACTCCTAGGATTCACCCAGATGGGTATATAAATGCATTTTTCTGTAGACAGTTTTAATTTGTGAAGTTTAAATTCTTGGACAAAGTTTTCTTGACAGCAGCATCAATGGCTGCAATTTGCAACAGCTTTTACTACAGGACTGGGATGGTTTGGTTGAAACGTCGAGGTTTCAGCCAGTGCTCCGAAGCTTCTATAATTATGATGCAGAAAGCAAAGCTCATCCAGGCAGCGGCAGTTTTGATGGGAGATCAGAGGAAAATGTCAGGGTTCATATGAGACGATTGTATGCAAATAATGTGTCAGGAAAATGACCTGAGTGATGAGTGTTAAATGTTACGGACATGTCAGAGCTGCAGAGCAGATTCAGAAGTTCAACCTCATGTTGTCTGATATTTTTATAAATCAAATCTTTTGACATATGATTCTGTTCTGCTGTGACCTGTTTCATTTGTTTCCTTGTTTACCCTTTATTCCTGTATGACAATGACAAAGATGTTGAAATTGTCTTACTTTTGCTGTTTTCAGTGATTTTGTGAAACAATCTAACCGGGAAGAAAAGATCTTCTGCAGCTCTACATCTCATTCCTATGGAAATAAGTCGTTAGGATTGAAGGATAAAAATCTTAATTACCTTCATAATCAAACAAGTAGCATTCAATGAAGTACTTATAACATTTGTCTAATAATGACCGGGTTGTAAGAGAGAAATAATCCACGATTTGTTTAATATCGTCCACACAAATTTGGGGATTCTGCAGGCAGGACAACAAACATTTGTATTTTCATTTGTAAACGATCTAAGAGAGGAACTCACATATATTTATAAAATGAATATTGTAAAAATTTCCGTTACATTTGGTTATTCTGCCATGTATGATGATGTAATAGTGACTGTATATTTTAATGCAGTGTTCTCAGAGAAGCTACAGGTTAAATATTTTCATGGTCAAGTCAAACATCTCCATGCCTGACACTTACCAGGTAGGGTTGGATTTAAGGGGTCAAGGGACCTGCCCTCTGCAGTGTTTCAGACATTTTGCACTTTGATAACATATGACACTTTATCCTCTACATATTCAACCTGAAAAACATCATCTGTCTGGAATGACTCGTTCCATTGAGCTCAAAGCTCTAGCTGCCATTATTCAGGTCCACTGCTGTCACTTGGAGTGGCTAGACTACATCTCGCTAGTGCTGCTCACAAAGCTTGAATTTACTTTAAATTTCAAGTGTCAAATCAAAAAGGGCTGGAGAAGGTTCATATACCCCGAGAGGAACTTTGTGGACTTTTTATCTTCCTCCTATACTTGAAATACCAAAGAAATTCATCACATGAGCTGGAAAAGGTGAGTCTATAATCAAAATGTTGCAGATGAGTCATAGAAAACAGCCACCAACACACCAAAAAGAAAATCAAATTCTTAATGTAAACGTAAAGCCTTTTTTATATATTCACATGCAAGATTAGAAGAGATATATAAACATTTGAATATTCCATTTTTACTGTATCTGTCTAGTAATGTGTTCTGACATTGCTTGGTATGTTAAAGAGTTTTTCTAAAAGGTTCTTTTTGAAGATTCAACTTCTTCTTTCTATGTACTTATCAAAGTTTTCAAGGTTTCTAGTTTTCATGTTCAATCCCGCTGCCCCTGGATCTAATTGTAGGTATTTCTGATCGGCTTTGAAAAATAGAAAGAGGCTCGGGAAGGGTGAAGTTTCGAACAATGGGAACAGTGAGCGAACAATTAATTGCACTGGAATTAAACCTAATTAATTCCGATTCCTGGAGTGGACATGACATTCTGCTGCACCGGGGAGCATCCTGCTAATGAAATTTTTAAGACTGGATCCACAGGAAGCCAGATGACCCACAGAGCGAGGAAGGTCGGAGAACAAATGCGATATAAAGTGAGGAAGGAGAGGGAACTTGGGTCAGAGGACAAAGCCAGATGTGATGAGGGAGCATGACGTTTACATGTGTGTTTACATGGACATTTATAGGAACAGAGCTGTGAAAACAAAAGACTTAGAGTAAGATTTGCAGGATTTGCAGTTTTCACGTAGCGGACCGAGCCTTTACCAATTGTAGGTGGTGTACAAGCGCTAGTAAACAGTAGAAAAACAAAAGAACCCTTGTCCTGGTGCTGGTCCGGTGTGAACATCACCAGCTGAATGTGCGGTCATGAAACCTTGTACGGCGTGTTCCTGAACATGTCACACTTGGCCAGTGTAAATGCAGCATCACAAATGCAAAGAAATTCAAAAGTGCTTCCTGGTCCCTGCAACACTCATGCATTAAAACTGAAAAAAGTAAATAACACAGTTAACACCTTGCACGGCAGCTCTGCCAAATACAGTAAAATGAAAGTTTTGTCAGGTTCACCCATCCACTCAGAAGTCCAATCATCTTCAGAACCCACTAGATCCCTTTTGAGGTTGATGCACAAATTTAAGCTGGTGTAAAATTTGAATGGCACATTAAAAAATACCTCCTCTTCACAGTTACATGAACAACAACATCAAATATATTTATTTTACTTTATGAGCTCTACTTATGTTTAAGTATTTATTTTACATTTAGAAAGTAGTTCTACTTAATGCATGCCTCTAGTGTTCACCTGAGGAACTGCAATATGTTCTACAATTGTTTTTTTATTGTAGTTCCTCAAATCCTCTAACGGATTGTGAATTGTGAGAACCCTTGTTGGAATGGCTTCACCAGAGTCTGGTAGTCCAAAACACTGCCAGGTGAGACATATCTTAAAGTTGGTGAAGACTTAAAATATGTTGGAGAAAAACTAAATCCATTTTGTAAAAGAAAACTTACCTAAAATATGGACACATATCAACACTGAGAGAAATGCTTGGATCAATAATACATTTCTCCTATAGTGGTAAGCGTCCTGGTGGATCCCGGCTGCGCCGGTTGGCATTAAAAGCTCATCAGCTGCCAAACGCAAAGACTGCAAGGAAAGGTCAAGAGACAGAGGGTGGCTGGAAGCTGGCAATCCTCAATCATACAGACACACAGGAGCAGCTGCACTCTCATCCTTTGGTTCCAGAAAATGTTGCACACAAGCAAATGTATATCAAAAATTTCATCTGGAGGCTCTCTGTAGCTCATCTCCAAAAGAAAAGGATGTCTGACGTCCTGCTCCTGGGATTATCCCTCTCCCTCCTGAATGTGAGCTCAGTTGCATGTCTCCTGAGACTCCATGGATATTTTATGGACTTCCTCTGCCAATCGTGATAAAACTTTCATGAGGTTACATGTCATTGTGTGTTTGAATGTGCCCACATGTTAAGGTATGACACAGCTGGGGGGTCAGGAATTAGAAGTTGACTGTAATCTGATCCCGTGATCAGATTACATGATTAAATCTGTCTCTTGTTGAGTTTTGGTAATTCACTCAGGAGTAAAGTTTTGTTTAGATAATTAGCTGAAGAACTAATAAGGCAGAAATGTACATGTAGAAAATATATTCCAGATATTACCCTACTGAATAATCCTATGCGTTATATTGTAAATTCTTACAAAAATGTTCCAGAAAAAGACAGATTGATCTCTACTTTAATCATATTTTCTTTTTCAACGAATTCTTTAAGTATCTCAAAGAACCTTGAAAATGTTTTTTAGACATCTTTGCTTTTCTGGTGTTAAAATACATTTTTCTGCTGTAAAAATGTCTAAGAATATTTTAACCAGCATTTAAATTCCTCTAAACTTTTTGACCCTCGTGGAAGTACATGAAAAAACTTATCAACCTTTATAATGTTTGTTCTCTTTTAGAGCTGCAATAGATTAATAAAACTGTTTGAGCTTCCTATCAACTCCACATTTCATTAAATCAAGCTTCAAATTCGTACTGACATCTTTTTTTTTTTTTTTTAAACAAACTAAGCTTGCAGTTGGATTCTCTCCGATGGTCCTGGTGTAACTTTCTGCTAGTGGAACATGCAAAAGAGAGAGAGATATTGAGAGTGATATATAGATGTAGAGAGATAGAGATATAGGTAGGAATGGAAGTGTCCATGACACCAGGTTTTGTGCTGAAACAAAACAAAAAAAAACTTTACCACTGAGTAAAATTATTGAAAGTAGTTTGTGGAATTGAGTCATATTTTGCTCTGTAGCACTACAAACAAGAAGTTTAACTCGATACTCGACCCCAGAACACTTTACCCTTTTTGTCATGCAAACAGTGAGTTGAGAATCAGCGTGACTATTTACTCCTGCATCTGCAAGTTCAATTTTTTTAAGTGAACAAGTTTTAACTGGGCCACTCAATGGCATTACATGACAAACATTACCAGTGATATACTAATGAAAGCTGATCCTTATTTACAAGCAATACTGTTACATTTTTGAAGTTCTTCACACAATCTTTAAAAAAAAAAAATGTGTTTAGCTTCCAATCATATAGTCCATATGTAATTAAGGGGGTCCAATTTTTGTTGATGCATGTTGGGTGGTGGAAAATTAAAATGATGTTTTGGAAGTAAGTTTTTTGATGGCTACAGTTCTTTGAAGAGTTTATGATCAATGATTTAAATACACGGTCATATCCTATCCTTAATAGATGTTTCCTGAACCCAGAATAACTTTACAACTGTAAACAACAATCTGATTGACCACATTTCAGGATTAAACTTTTTCCTGGATACATCATTGAATTAGTTTACGGTACCTAAACAAAAGACAAATTGAATCATAGGTTGACTAAACGGAGGAAACACTTTAACACTTTGTCTGAGTAAGTCAAAATGTTTAGCATTACTCATTCTATATCACCAAATTATAAAATGCCATCTAATTCATCTAAATTTCTAAACAAAGAAGAATGATAACATTTATAAAATGAAGGAAACCTGTTCTCATTCAGAAACCTTGTGTTTGTATATCACTGTCGTCTGCAGAAATGTGTACAGACTAGACAGATCATCATCTTACCTCATGTTGAAAGCAAAATGGGACTTGAATAGTTTATCAAAAGCTCCCAAAGTTGCACATGCCTGACATAGGAGAAGCTTTTTGTCCAAGACATTGGTGGAAACCTGTGCTTTTGGAGTTCCTGTGGCAGGAAGGTGTGGATGATTTGTTACTTCAGTGGTCAAGGGATGATCTTCAAGGCTTTGCCATGACTGAAACACAGCCGAAATTGACTCATATAAAAAACTTATCCCTAACTTGTTCACAAATCAAAGATAACTTTTTAGTACAAGCATACCTTTAAGGAATTTTACCAATGATCTGTTTTTCAAACATCAAGTTTTCATCTACTCTTATTCCATCATAATTTTAATAATTGCCCATCTTTGAATCTGTAACGGTTAATTGTTATTGTGTTAGCTTTAGCATGGCTTGTAGCTGTTTTGCCTTTGGTCGTCAAAAATCTCCTGGCTTGCACAACTTTCCAGTGGACTTGGAAGTTAGGCTACAGTGGTCAGTGTAATTAGCAATCCAGCGAACTCCTTCCTGGTGATGGGATTTGCATTGAACGTTTCACTCGGGATTGTTGGCTTAATCCATTAGCCTTTATTAGTTATGATGTTAG
>NC_050517.1:25134184-25158476 GCF_002922805.2 Oryzias melastigma | reverse complement strand
GTAGTATTTTTCCTGTGTTTTATATTACTGCAAAAATTACCATTTTCATATGTGGTAATATAGTATGCATTTATACTAAAATTATTAAATAAATTATTAGCCTACATTATGTCTCACAACATCATATACCACAAGTATTTAAACAGACATATGTAGTTTACCTTGATAAAAAAAAAAAACATAATATGCCCAGAATTACATGATGTTATACATGTTAAAAACATACTTGGTCCATCCGTCACTTTATAATAATGTATGTAGCAGATTTTGGTTTCCTGCCTAATAACCAGTTATTTAAAAAAACATATAAAAAAATAAAATAAAATAAAGCTTGTTTACAAACTAATTGATTTTAAGTATATGTGAATCAATAAGAAGAAATATTGTAAGTTGTTCATCCATATTTTACATTGAAAGACACGTCTTTATATAAACTTCCTAGTATATTACAATATTTTTTCTGCACCAAAACAAACACAGATCAGTTTCCTTTTCTGTGGAAAAGCCTCTGAAACATGATCTCAGTCGATCAGCTGTTGTTTGATCACAAAGAATTTCGGTTTCGTTTCTCGCCTTAAGTTTCGTTTTTCTGTCTGAACGTGACCCTGTCGTGCGTGAGCGGCGCTGCGGGTCCTGATCATACAGTCTATGGTCCTGATGCGGCTCTGAGGCACAATGCTGTCGTGGGGAGAGGACTGCCGGCGCGGCTTCTGGCTGAAGGACAGCGCTGACCGGCCGGTCGATGGAGGAGTTCAGCTCCTCCGTGTCTCCTTCCACACCGCGGATCTGTCTGCGCGCACAGGCGCTCTGGCTTTCCTCAAAACCAACGGGAACGCGTTTGTCATGCGCACCAGCGACGGGGGACACGGAGCCAGAGTGCGGGGCAAGCAGAGTGAGTCTGGTTCTCCAAGTTACTCTGATCTTCAGATTCCAGATCTGATCTGCTGCGGATGTCTCTGCAGAGTTTGTGAAGTGTAACGAGAGGATTGAAGCAGTGGCCTGTGGAGATGATGAGGTCACTCTGCTGTCTGAGAAGGGCTCTGTGTACAGCGTGGACATGACTCAGACTCCTTACCTGCCCAGGTGAGGAGAATCCACTCAGAAGAGTATCCAGGAGGGTTTCCATGTCTGCCAATATATATATTTCAGAACCCCCTTCACAGAGTAATTATTATTTATACATCTATGGAGCTAAATTAGGGCAAATATTATTTGAAGCCCAAATAAAATCATTCGAAAAAAAAATATTGCTGTTTGCCCCCCCAAAAAATTAAAATGTCAAAAACAAAGCATAATTATTTTCAGTTTCAAAAGTTCTGTTTGTTAGGTTAAAAAACTCAAAATTTCAGTTTCAAAACTCTTTTTTTCAGTTTCAAAACTTTTTTCACCTTTTGGCTCTGTTTTTCAGTTTCTAATCTGAAAGTTTCAATTTCAAAACTTTTGGCCCCTTGTGGTGCATGTAGGCGGGGCTAACACGAAGGACCAATCAGAATCGATGAGGGTGGTAACTTCAGTCCTGGTGCATTCACTGACTCAGTGAACTTGGATTATCACAGTCAGAAAATGACTGTTTTGTCTGTAGTATTATAGTTTGAACTTGTTTAAAAAGAAGTGTTAGCGCATTCTACCCCTTTAGTTTGACCCTCAAGGAAGAGCAAAAAAGAAAGAAGAAGTACAATAAAAACTCAGCAAAAGAAAAAATAGCAAACAGGAAGAAATCACTGTGTTTACCGTTGGGCTCAAACTTACATTTCCTGCATGAGAAAAAGTTTAGGTGCGAGCGTGCTAGTTGTTCGGCCACACGAATCAACTGAGCTACAACCCATTTCATTCAAGCAAAATGACGTTTTCAATGCCTGTATGTAACATAATTAAATGGCGTTAGAGCAGTCATTTTTATGTGCAGTTTGTACGCAATAAAACTGCTGTTACCCAGTTGAGACAACTTGGGACCTCTTCAGACTATAGTACATATAATACAGCCATTTTCTGAGCGTAATTATAACGGTTCCCAGGGTCAGTGAATGCACCGGGACTGAAGTTACCACCCTCATGAATTTTGATTGGTCCTTCATGTTAGCCCCGCCCCAGTTTTGACACTAAAAGTTTCAAATTAGAAACTGAAAAACAGAGCTGAAAAGAGAAAAAAGTAGTGAAACAGAAAAAAAAAGGTTTGAAACTGAAATTTTGAGTTTTTAAACTGAAAAGAAGAGCTGAACGGAGAAATAAGATTGAAACGTACAGTAAAAAATCAATAATCTGTCTAAAGTCATTTATTGGTCTAAACTAATCAGTCGTTTTGGACTCAGCTCAGCCTGAGTGATGTTAGAAACGAGCCAGTACTTCAGCCAGGTGTGGGGGGACCACTGAAATCCTAGGGATGGGTATAGATTCTCCTCATGACATGCAGAATTAGGCTGAACGTCCTGTAAAACTTCACGGTTTTCCTGTTATTATGGATGCAACATTTTAGTGAGCTACAAGACTGAGTTTAGAATAATGAAATACCAAACACGGCAGTCATATCTCAAAGAAAAAGCTGATTTCTTCCCATCATTTTGTCACATTTTTGTTGAATAGAAAAAGAAAAGTGCTCTGTTTTTGTTTGCTTCTTCCATCAGGATGCTGGAGCCTTTCTGCAGCATCCCGGTGTCACAGGTTGCTTGTGGGAGCCGGCACACAGTCGCTCTGACCAAAGGTTTGTGATATAGATGTGTGTAGTGGTAAATTTGGATTACCTCTTTAGAAGCTCGAGTGGTTTAATTTCCCCCTCAGAAGGTCAGGTGTACTCGTGGGGCCAGAACTCCAGGGGCCAGCTGGGTCTGGGGAAGAAAGGGTCCAGCATCAGTTCACCCCAACACGTCCGGTCTCTGTCCACCATGCCCCTGGTTCAGGTCTCCGCTGGGGACGACCAGAGCTTTGCCCTCTCTGTGTCTGGAAGTGTGTTCGGCTGGGGGAGAAACGACTGTGGACAGCTCGGACTGGGAGACAGTCGAGGTGCTGTTTGACTTCTGTGTTTCTATCACTCGAAAAGCCTTCGTGATGCAGGAACTGTGTGTTTCTTGCAGACAGAAATGCACCAACCTCTGTTGACAGTTTGAACCTGAAGAAAACCGTCAGCATTTCTTGTGGTAAAGACCACACCGCCGTTTTGACGAAGGTTTGTCTGCTGCACCTTTCCCCAACAGTGTTCGGGTTTGGCTTTAACCATTCTGTGTGTTTACTGTCAGTATTTCCCATTATTGTTTGCATATTTATCAGCACGGCACAGTGTTCACGTTTGGCTCTGGACAGTTCGGACAGCTCGGACACAACTCCTCACGGAATGAACTCCGGCCTCGACTGGTGGCGGAGCTCTGGGGGGCAAAGGTCACCAGGATCGCATGTGGAAGGTACATTCAACCTTTCACCAGCTTTAATTTTTTATTTTGTAATGTTTCATTTCTTGCCAGTGATCAGGTCATTTGATCCATTTCTGAAAATCCTTTTAATAAAAAAATGTCTGTATAGTTTAAAGATGTTCTAAAAAATGTACTATACCACAAAATATAAAGAACATTTTATTTTTATTCTTTATTTTTTGAACGTTAAAAAACATTTTTAGAGCTAATTAAAGATGTTATTTAACAATTTGGGATTTTTTTTAGGGAAAAAAAGCCATTTAAATAAAGTTGGCTTGCTGCTAATTGCAATATAATTATTTATTTAAGTACATGAAATTAGTTATTAAGCTACATCTGGTGCAAGCATGTTTGCTTCTTAAGCTTAATGTATTTGAACAATACTGTCCTGATAAATTAATAAACTACAAGAAAATACTAAAGAAGACAACAAACTATAGCTCAGAACACAACCGGAATTGTCTTTCATGTTCATGGACTAACGTGAGAAAAAATATGTTTTTTTTTTACATTTTCATCCATTTCATTTCAGATACCACACCTTGGTGTTACAAGAAAACAATAAGATCTACTCCTTTGGTTGCAACGACCAAAATCAGCTTGGACGCAGCAATGAGAGTCATCCATCGGTTCCTCTTCCTGTTCTGATGCCTCAGGGTAAAGAAATCTGGAATGAATCAGAAAATGAAACATTTTTTAACCTTTTGAGTAGATTCTTGCTTTTCATAACTGGAGTCACTCCACCTTTTTGTTTTCAGACATTGGTGGAGCCAAAATAAGAACAATCTTTGCTGGAGAGAATTGTTCTTTTGCAGTGTTAACAACAAATGAGGTAGATTTGATTTGATTTATTAATCAGTTAGCAAATTAGCTGCACAATTTGCCTTACATTTTACATGCATGTGTTTTCATGTCTGTTGAAAATCAATTCATATCTGCAGAATATGTTTTTTTTGTCTCCAAAACCCAATTATATTGGATTAAAAATGTGTAACTTTTTGATGATGTAACAATGAATTTCTAAAAGGTGTTTTTAACTTAAGGATTAAAGTAAGAAAAACGTTTTGATCACAGTTTAATAAGTGAAGATACTTTTGGTTTGACAGTGAGTGGGAGTAACTCCAATAAATAATTTGGTTTTTTTTAGCAGAAACTTCCCAGAGATTCAAATTCTGGCAACATTAAAGCTCCGCTTTGCCTTGAAAACATGGTGGACAGATGGACATCTGAATCGGATATGAAGCTGTTGAAAAAGATCAAACAGTAAGTTTAACACAACAGTAAAGAGTGAAACAGTCTTTTTTGTTAGTGTTTAAATGCGGTTTAATTTACAGGGAAATTCACAGAACATTTTCTTCTGCATCCTGTTTGAACCGAAGCTTCCTGGAGAAAAAGTAAGTGACTTTTTTCCCAATTTTTTAACTTTGTGTTTGTTTGAGATTACCTCCATATTCATAGCTTTCTAAAGGGGTTTTAATACCAAGACAATCTAGTGAATATAATTCAGATGAAGGAAAATTGAAGATTTAGTGTTTTTTACTTTCACAAACAGCTCTTTCCAGAATGAACCTGGAATTGCAGTTCCCCGTCTGCTTTTCAATAAACTTAAAAGGGCTCATTTCACTTAATTCCTAATACACTCTTTGGATCACAGAGATAGAAAACATCACTCTGGATAAAGTTGTCTTCTAAACTGCTTGAAATAAAATACACTATAACTACCTCTGCCAAAGAGTCTTGTATTCTTTTCTGGCTCTTCTGCTGCATTTTTGATGACCTCAGTCTGCCCTAAACTATTCTTCACATTAACTTAGTCTCTTTGTCTTTTTAGAAGAGATAAACATTTCCAAACTTCACCAAAGTATCACGGACTGGACTTGAAACGGGCACAACTCACATTCAAGAAACTGGTGAAGAAGAAGAGTGTGTGGAAAGAAGTAATTAACTTAAGTTTTATTAGAACGCTGACATCGTTGGCTTGGGGAAGGAAGAAGTCCTCATCTCTCCCAAGCACCTAATAAACTTGGACACTCTGCCATAGATGACTTTAATCATCTTCCCAACAGGTTGAAGCTGCTCTGCTGCATTTGCTCCCTCTGCTTGACAAGAATCCAGTGGGGGTGGAAGGTCTGAGGATCTACCTGCTTCTCAACGAGCTCCTGCGAGCGACCCAGAAGCAAAATCAACAACAAAGCGCAAAACTGGCAGAAGCGGTCGCTGCAGCTGTGACACGGTTGTCAGCGAAAAACCTCCAGGTCATAGGTGATGTGCCCATATATATCCATTTAGAAATGATGTGAATTTGTTCCATTAAACATCTTCTTGAAGCTGACTCTATGTTTCAGGGGACTGGTGGTCCTCATTGATGCCCTCCAGGATGGTAAGACATGTTAAAGTGTGGAAGCAGGCTGTCTCTGTGATCTTATCAGCAGAGGATAGTTCTCACACTCCTGAAGTGAGAAATCTTCTTCTTGTGCTTCAATATATGCATGATGTAAGTTTCTTAATTATCAAAGACTTCTTGATTGTATATTTTTTTTTTGTGCACTTCTTTTTCAAACATGGAGATTGTGTCCTGGTTGCAGGTCAACAACAGAGTGGCAGAGAGTCAGAGGCTGCCAGACAGCATCTTTTGTTTGAAGCTCAGTGAAGCTTTTCTTGACGAGGATTTAGTTCGTTGGTATTTGAGGTCATGTGGCGTGGTAAATCAAAACTGCAAATTATCTGAATGTGTTTTTTTTTTGTTTGTGTTCTCACAACCCTGCAAAAAATGGAATCAGAAAACTTCTTTATCTGCTGTTTTCCCTGTTAGATGATGATGCCTGAGCCATGTGTTCTTCCAAACTTTTCCTTTGTTTTGGATCTGGAAGCAAAGATGATGATTTTTCAGAATATATGTCAAGCCACAAAGGTAACCTGTAGCCTTTTCAAAACTTGTTTTAAAACTATCAATGACCTACATGTGTAAAAATAAAAAACATGATGTTAATACAGGTTGCGAAAGCACTGGAGGAACTTACTAATTCCCCTTTCTGGAGCTTCATGTGTGACATACCAGTTAAGATGGAAATGGTTCTGGATCTGAGGCGAGCATCAGTCCTGGAAGACACATTTAAGCAACTGGCTGCTACTGATCAAGAGAGCTTCAAGAAGCCACTTCAGGTAAACAAGACCTCATAACTCCATTCCAATCACTCTCCGATATGTCTTCATGCTAGTTTCTTGGGGAGTGTGGGTAGTTGGGTCTAAATGCTACTTATCTTACACAGTTAGAGTTACATTTAAATTTAACATATACTCTTTTGGCTTGTAGGTCTTTTTTGATGGCAATCCTGAAGTCGACAACTTGTACGTCAAAGACTTCTTTTACGAAGTCTTTCATGAGATGGTGTCACCTGAATATGGGATGTTTATGTTCAATGACTCTAAAACGTTGGCATGGTTCCCATCAAAAGTAAGACTTTAGGTTTTCATTGTAACAGTTTTACAGAATTTATACATAGAAGCAACTCCTGATTGTAACTATCCGTCATCAACATTAGGTACCACAAGAGGACCAACGTTTCTTCCTGTTTGGGGTCTTGTGTGGGTTGGCTTTGTACAACCAGGTCATCGTTTTCTTACCCTTCCCATTGGTGCTGTTCAAGAAACTGGTCGGAGTCAGACCTTCACTAGAAGATTTGAGAGAATTCAGCCCAGCTGAATACAAGTAAGTGGAAATGCGTTACTGATTTTCCCACTTTTGCAAGTTTCAATCTGTCCTAGAAACATTGGGATCTTGCATTCTTTCAGGACTCTGGATTGCATCCTCCATGAATACACAGATGACGTCCTAGAAAACCTCCTCATTGACTTTCAGGTTGGTATTTCGAAGATTTCCAAATACTTGCTGATAGTGAAAGTCTTTGTCCTTCAAGGAAGGGTTTTTCAGTCTTCAAACCAGGGTGCGGTTGTGCTGTCATCGTTATTAATGCAAAAGATGCATATTATAAGAAACTATCTTGAATATGCAACATGATGTTGGTTTTTCAAATATGATGCATAATTTACTTCCAGTAATAACAAAAAAAAGTCCTGGCCCATGGACGGCCGCAGAGAAGAGGGACCGTATCACACTTTAACATCACCAAAGGAAGAATGTCTAAAAATGTATTTAACAAAGTAGTGCTAAAGTTTCATTTATGACAGGTTTGAAGCACTCACAACCTGAAATATTGAAAGAAAAGTACCGGTAATTGCAACACCTTTATTTAAAACTCCAAAGATATGATGTCGGAGGCTCTAAAAATAACAACCCCTATGAATATTTCGATTATGAATTATTTATTTAATAACTTTCTCAGAGACCTAATATCTGGTTGTCTTGTTTAAAAGATCATTTGGGATAAAGCCTGTGTTGACCTTGACCCAGCTTTCCCTGAGAAGCCAGTAACAGGTCAAAACAAGTAAGTTTAGCATGTTTTGTTATGTCACAAATATTTCTGTACAGGGCAACGTTTTACACTTGTTATTTCTATTCCACTGGAAAAAATAAAGTAAATATTGTTACCTTTATGTTCTAACATTAGTTCTAACCATTAATATTACAAAAAAGTTTTAAAGTCTAAAAACATATGGCATAAACATCAGAGTACTACAAATTAATATACCAAAAAGGTATATATACTTTGACGTTTTTAAAATTAATTTAGTGTTTTTGTCAATGAATAAGTCATTTCAGGTCTAACAAAAACATATTGACTACACAAAATTATAAGTCAAAAATATATATATATATTATTTGAAGGTTTCAAAAGAGGGACTTTTTGGGTGGATGACCTTTTGTTTGTAGCAGAATATTAACTGATCTCTTGCAGGATTTTTGCATGTTATAGAAACTTGTAATAAATGACTTAAGGCACACCAAATAAATCTATAAAAATGTTCTTGACTTTAGATTTGACCCTTTTTTTTATATTTTTTAAAATAATTCTTACTTATTTCCTGCCTTGCACCATGACCATGCTACTATTCTGTGCGTCTCAACAAGCATAAACAGAACATCTTGTTTTTCATGAAATACAAGTACAATACCTAAAAGTGACAAGTAATCATGCTTCTTTGGCTCCAAATCAATAAATTAATTTGCAAAAGTTCATAAGAACTGATCTTTATGAAAATGACAAAATCTGTTTAATGTAGAAAATTGCTGCATCATCTGTAAAGAAATGTTTTGCTGCTACAATGAAACAAAGGTCATTACTAAAACCAAACTTGATCCTTAAAGTAAATACAATTTGTAGCTATAACTTTTTGAGGAGATACAAAAACACAGTTGACTTTCATTGCTATGAGCTTTCTGCAATTTAATCTCTGACTTTTTTCTGCCTTTCTAAACAGAAAGGAGTTTGTGGACGCATATGTGAATCATGCCTTCAACACATCAGTGAAAAGAATATTTCAGGAGTTTGAGAGAGGCTTCTTCAAGGTTTGTGATCGGGAAATGGTGAAACTTTTCAGACCAGAAGAGCTGCACAGGGCGTTGGTGGGAAATGACTTCCATGACTGGGAAAAGCTGAAACAGGTATTGGGATTTTTTAAGAATTTTGACCACGCCTAGGTGGTATATTTGGTTTTAACACTGTTGTGGTCCATTTTATGAAATATTTTGAAAAAAACTCTTTTTCTATATCTAGAACACCTTGTATGAAGGGGGGTACGACCCAAGCCACCCCTACATTGTGATGTTTTGGGAGGTCTTTGATGAATTATCGGAGAATCAGAAAGTAGCTTTCATCTGTGAGTAGTGCATCACATATTACTATAGAAACTATACATGTATTAGTTGAAATACAGAGACAGTTTATAAAATTGGTTTCAATTTGATATAATAATCACACTCTAAACAATATTTGAACACAATTTTCTCTGGAAACATTTCAAAAGTTTGCCTGAATAGAATGTCTACCTATAATACTATGTAAGTATTACTTTCTTTCCCCACCAGGGTTTGTGACAGGATATGAGCGTTTGCCCATTTCAGCTTTGGATACAATCAAAATCAGGAAAATCAATGACAATATTGAGGACGGATACTATCCAGAGTCAGAGACTTGTTTTAGGTGTTTGGACCTACCTCAATACTCATCAAAGGAGATCATGAAAGAGAAACTGGTGGAAGCACTGAGCAGCAACAGAAGAATCAGTCAGTGATGAACCCTGACCCCTGAACAGAGGAAGTTCTGTTCCACTGCAGAGTGACTGGTGTGTGAAGAGAATGCAGAAGATGATGCACAGGAAACAGCCTAAAGGCAAAGAAGAAGTAGTTTTGTTTATATGTTTAATAACTCAACCAAGACTAAACCCTTTTAAAAAAGTTTTCTCTGCTGTTTATTGCCTTGGGGGAGTAATATAAACAACTGTTTTTTTTTTTTTTTAATATAATGTCTGATTGGTGTTAAAGAGTTAATGTCATATGATTTTTTTGTTCCATTCTTTCCTTTGTGAAATGTTCACATAAGTTTGTTTTGATCATTTTCCAGCCCTGTTGCTGTAATTTTCCTCTATGTGTGTATTTTTACATCTATTTAAGTGTCCAAATCATTGGCAGTATATATACTACTGGACATATCAAGGTGTTGGCATCACCCATTTCTGATGTGTAAATGTTGTGTTTTTGTAAGTTGCTGCAAAATATAAAAAGTTCTGTAGGTTGCAAAATATAAAGATACAGTGTGTTTTTTATATATATAAAACTACACAACAAATAAAAATGTAAGCAGAGCACCACAATTAGAAATACATTTTAAAATACAAAGAAGACGCAGTAAAAAAAAAAGAAGTTGTACACAAAGATAATAAAGAAAAATTCAGATCCAAATTAAAGTATAATTTAAAAGATTTTATGAACTCTGAGCAAGATGCATAACACGTTAGATGAAACAAGTGGTTCATCGCTTTAGAAGCAATTATTTCAAGCTAAAGCGTAAAGACTCAATGTTATTGGCTGCAAATATGTAAAATTAATGCTGATGGATCAGCACATACATGTTATTATACAACATATTTGCTGTAGCTGTTTTGTTCCTCTTCCATAATTATTTTAAAAATTAGCCTGTCTGAAAATGTTTTCGTCTCTAAACATAGATTTAATAGGTTTTTGTGTAAAATACATTACTGAGGTCATATTTATGAATAAAAATTATTAGGAGACACCAAATTATAAATGACTTATTACAAATTAGTGTAAAATTTACAATGTGTCAAAAAGTCATAATTGGCTCTTTTTTAAATCCTACATGATCATCTTTAGAGCTAATTTAAAGCATTACCAGTGATTATGCCATTTTTAGCCAAAATAAAAGCTGTATCTGGAGTAGAACATTTTTGTAGGGCAGCAGAAGTTCATTTAAAATTTGCCTCCGAGTTGTGGGTGAGACCGTTAGCGTGAAGCAACCCCGCCTCCACTTCCCATTACCCATCTGTTTATACGCTCTCCTGCTAACTTACAGCCACTCACAATCCCCGACCTTGCATTAGCGGTGCAACAAAAATGGCGAGCAATATTTGAGCTACATAGCCGGACATCTTTGAGCCAGATGCCGGCTTGGACAAGAAAAAAGAAGACGTGCATGGATCTAGTCGTCTATAAGTGGATGCATCAGAATTAGGGGTGTAACGATTAAGCGATTAATTGATTTCTATTCCTATGATTCAACCAGATCAATCTACAGTATCTGAGGCAAGATTTTTAATCAAATCAACCGAAATCATTAAGAAATTGTTTCAAAATAATATAAATCAACATTGGAAAATACCATTTGGGTTGAGACATGATAGGTTCATATAACAAATTGGATTGATCAAAATGAACCCATATTAACTAAGGGATGAATATAATTGAATCATTGGTCAACCAAAGCTTGCGGCCTGCCCTGTGTATTTATCACAAATAGGCTACATTCTTTTTTCTGCTCCTGTTTTAAGACAGTTTGATTAAATAAATGCTTAAAAATGCAAATATTAACTTTTTTTTATTCTCCACCATCAGAAAAATTCCATGAGAACATGTTAAAAACACCATCATTCATCTGTGTGGGGATTTAGTGTTTGGTGATAGCGCCCTCTGCTGTTCATCTTCAAGCGCGCAGAAATGAAACTAATTTTACACCCCTAATAATAAACGTAGATAATATTTTAATTCTTTTATTCAAAATCTCTGTACTTCATGTAATCTAAATATGCTGAAATTGATTTTTTCACAATATTTGGGAGACATTTCTATATATTTCTTTTAAAAGTTTGGCTCCAGGAGTTCATCTAAAGCTGAGTCATTGAGTTGTTAAGTTTCTACCTTCACATTCCAAACGATATCAACCTTTTTGGTTTCAGTTTCCCCTCCGCGGCTGTGTTGTTTTTTTCTCCATGGTTTATAAGTTTCGTTTTTCCTTCTGCGTCATAAAGAGGTGAAGTTTCGTTTCTAGCAGCTGGTCGCTTCAGTCTCAGACATGTTCTCGTGGGGAGAGGACTTCCAGCAGGGCTTCCGCCTGAAGAAAGGCAGCGCTGGCCCGCCTGCGGCTGATGGAGTTCAGTCCCTCCAGCTCAGCTTCCACGTCGCGGACCTGTGCGTGGGTTTGCGGGTGCTGGCGTTCATCAAGGACAACGGTGAGGCGTCAATCATCCGCGTGAGCCAGAACGCATCTGGGAGGCGGGAAAAAGGGAAGCAGAGTAAGTAAGCATCCGAGCCGGGGGTTGTTTTGTTTCCATTGACTGTATACTTAGAACTGGACAGAGGATTACCTCCAGCGAAACTAATATTAATAATAATAAAAAAGCCTTCAGATAAATGAAGCTAAGTCGGTGACTATTTTTCCACGATATGGACACTACCATTTGGAGATAGATGACAATGATATTCAAGTCGCTCAGTCATTGACAGTATATAGAGGTGACCTCACCCTTAAAAAAATGCCTTACCTCCGTCTCCAGCTAAATTAATAATAATAATAAAAAAAAAGCTTGAGTGAGTGAAATTAAGCCAATTCAGTCGATATTTTACTGTGATACAGACGTCGCCATTTGGAGCCAGACGACAGCGATTGGTTCAAGTCGGTCAGTCATTGACAGTATATAGAGATGGATTAAACACAGGTGACGTCACCCATGGGAAATGCCTCCCCTCCGGTTCCAACAAAATTGAAGTTAATTCAGTCACCATTTTCCCGCGACACGGATGTCACCATTGTTGGAACCAAACAACATTAATAAATGGTGATTGGCCCAAGTCAATATCTCTATGGCAACCACTCTCGCTAAATCAGGACTTGAGCTTGTTAGAAAGCCACACCCCTTCAACTGAAAGTGGATCAGGAGAATCTGTCAATGAAGTGTTTCAAACGTTCAAGGTGGGGACCAGCGGTGCTCTTCCTGAGCCATCTGATTGGCCAGTTTATATATTCTTCTAATATATTAAAATATACTAGAAGGTTATTCTTACAAATAGAATGACTGAGTAATAGCAGTTTATTTTTTTATAGAAGCTTATGGGATTTTAGCTTTGTGGAGCCAGCAGATACTTACTATTTGGAACATAAAGGGGAAGCGGTTACTCTGTCCAGTTCTTATATACAGTCACTGGTTGTTTTTTTAATTTTTGCAGTGGTGTTGGGACTGAACACTGTTTGTTTGCAGAGTTTGTTAAATGTGTGGAGAGGCTTGAGGCTGTGAGCTGCACAGACGATGGGGTCACCCTGCTGTCTGACACAGGCGTGGTTTTCTACGTGGACTCCACTCATCCTCCATACACGCCCAGGTGTGATATTGTTACTGCTGCTGCCTCTGATCCTCACACGACACAATCCTGAAGCTCTGTCTGTTATTTCAGTCCTATGGAGGCTTTGAAAGGCATCAGAGTGACCCAGATAGCCTGTGGGAGTCAGCATACGGTGGTGCTCAGCAAAGGTACAGCTACACACTATAGTGAGTCAGCCATGTGAGTCAGAGCAGTCATGGTAGTTTGATGTGCAGATGGCCAGGTGTACACATGGGGGCAGGACTCCAGGGGCCAGCTTGGTCTGGGGAAGGATGGATCCAGCATCAGTTCACCCCAACACGTCCGGTCTCTGTCCAGCATGCCTCTGGTTCAGGTCTCTGCTGGGGGGGAGCAGAGCTTTGCCCTCTCTGAGTCTGGAAGTGTGTTTGGCTGGGGGAGAAACGACTGTGGACAGCTCGGACTGGGAGATACTACAGGTACTGACATGGGAAAAAACCCACATTTGTTCAAATATGTGTTAATCATAGCAAAAATTCACTTCTTATCTTTATATTACAATGTTTTGAAGGTTTTTATAGACTCACTCCTATAAAAACTGTGTTTTTATGGCGTTATAATGATGCCAGCTTAATGTGGAACTGAAACTAAAACTCAGCTTCGAAAAGTAAATGATTCATGTTGTTACTAATGATGTGATTACTAACTCTTTAAATATAAGAAACAGAAGCTCAGGCTCCGCCCCTTCACACGTTAAAACAATGCCAGATTTTTGCCGCTGAATGTAAAAGAATTGAGAGAACAAACATGATAAAAATAAAATTGCGTAATTTTTTTAAAAAGAAAAGTCAGCTAAAACTTACTAAAATAAGCTGGTGTTATTATGAACACAAAGTTTTTGACGTGTTCTTGTGGTATTTTCTCATGGTAGAGGACATTAATTAAGCTTTAAACTGCATTTCTGAGTATTTCTTTATTCAAGTCGTTAGTAGCTGATGAAAAAACACATTTTTTTATTTAAAATAAATGTATTTTTCCACAGATAGAAGCACACCAACTCTTGTTCATCATCTGAACATGAAGAAAACTGTTTTCGCTGCCTGTGGGAAGGACCATACAGCTGTTTTAACAACGGTAAATAGCATTATTTATCAAAAAGGCTTTGTTTGTGATGAAAAAACACATTTTTATAGATTATATTTTTTAACTGGAAGTAAAAGGAAGTGGGTTGAAAAATAAATAGATATTTATTTGTCTTTTTGACTTAATTTTTTTGGTTTAAAGTATTTTTTTAATTCAACTACATATTTAATGAAAATGCATCTTTCAGTCATTGTGATTTCAATTAGACTCTTTTTTTACATTGTTAAACCGCAACTTTAGGAAATAATTGTATAAAGTTTTAATACTTTAATTAAGGATTTTTCATAAAAATAAAATAAAAATAAAAAATAAATGGTAATCCTTAGACTTTTTTCACTTTTATATACTTTTGTATGAATAATTAATCATTTACTTAAAGTTGTAATTTCACATGAAGTGAGCCAGAGTTTCCTTTTTTTTAGGATGGTGTTGTGTTCACGTTCGGCTCCGGTCAACACGGACAACTCGGACACAATTCTTTTGGGAATGAGCTCCGCCCTCGCCTTGTTGCAGAGCTCTGGGGCTCAAAAGTCACCAAGATTGCTTGTGGAAGGTACAGCACTGAGCAACTGTGAAAATATTGTGAAAAGTTGCTGCAGAGTTCAAACGTAAAACTGAAAAGTTGTAGTGCGACAGATATTCGGTTTGTCATGTTTTTTCCCTTAAGTCCACTTTGGTTTCTCTGTCAGATATCACACGTTGGTCCTGACAGACCACATGAAGGTGTACTCTTTTGGGAGTAACGAACAAGGTCAGCTGGGACCCAGACAGGAGGGTCATCCATGTGTGCCGCTGCCTGTCCAGCTGCTAGAAGGTGAAGTCCTTGTCATCTTTATAGAGAATTATTTTAATTGAATTGTTTAAAAAGTCAAGCGATCATCTGGGGGCAGTGTGAACGTATAGCTTCCGACTGACACTGTCTGGTTCCAATGTTAAAACATCATTGGAACCAGAAGTGAGTCATTTTCTATGGGTGACTGACATCACACTCACACAGTCCAGCTCTCATATACAGTCAATAGTAAAAATACAGAATAGCTGAAGGCTGAAAATATTATTACCCTTATTATACATGTTTACCAGCTGTGTGGTGCTTAACTTATTACACAGTTTTCTTTCCAGATGTTTTGTTTTGTCTGTTTCTTGTGTGTTTCAGTTTTGACTTATCTGCTGCTTTTTAACAATATTACTTATATGATTTTATCACACTCAAAAACATAAAGTATTTTCTTCTTCTTTTATTCTAGGAACCACAGAGGGGCCAAAAATCCAAAGCATCTTTGCAGGAGGAGACAGCTCATTTGGAACATGCAGACCTGACCAGGTACATCAATAAAAGTTCACAGGCAGACCATGTTAACAGCAAAAGTTCACTTTTTATCTCTACTTGTACAACATGCTTTCTTGATTTAAAAAAAAAAGTGGTTTCTTATTCCTTTATCAGGAGATGCAAAGTGAGTCAAAAAGTGGCTCAAGACAGGAAGCGCCTGTTGAAAGCCAGGTGGACAGATGGATCTCTGAATGGGGCTCAAAGCTGCGGCCAAAAGTGAAGCAGTAAGTTTAACTGGTCAATGAATATTCAATCCAGTATTTTGCATCAAAAATCTCACTGGATGAATCCCTGCAGGGAAATTCACCAGAGATTCTCCTCTGCGTCCTCGTTGAATAGAAGCTTCCTTAACCAAAGGTAAAGAATTTATGGACATTATCAAAAGATTTTTTTAAATGCGTTCAAATTTTGCTTCTAACATTCGTTTTTTTCTCTCAGCAATCACTTCCACACATCCGCAATGCACTCCGGCTTGGATTTGTCACTTTGTAAAAGGGTTTTTAAGAAGTTGATGCACAATGAAGCCATTCAGTCAGAGGTAAGAAACTAAATTTGTTTTTCAATCCCAAACTGAGAGTTTCTTTAGCTTAAATGAGTTGTTTTTCTTCTTATAGGTGGAAAAGGCTGTCATGGAGATGCTTCCTTCTCTTCACGAGAACCCAGCAGGAGTTGAAGGCTTGAGGGTCTTCCTGATCCTCAACGAGCTTCTTTATGCGATGCAGAGATCTGGACGTGTGTGGAGCGTGGAGATCGCCGTGAAGGTTGCTGCTGCTGTGCAAAGTCTGTCCACAGAAAACCTGCAGGTTACAGGTACCCTAATGGAGACTAAGTCCTTTTTTAGTTTGGCATCTTTTCTTTTTTATTATTGTTGTTTTTTGCATCTTGACTGGTTGTTAAAGAAAAATACACATTTGGTGTTTGAATCCACATGAAGCAGAACCAAACCTGGAGCTGAACGAACTGTAGTAAGACTCAAAATAAGATTTTAAATACTATTTGATCAGAGTGTTTAAGATAATTCTTTATCACAACATCACAGACATTCATTTTAAACACAGAACGCTGATTTTTTAAAGCTGCAAGTTAGCCCCTCACCATCACACTACCGCCACTTTGTTTGACTGTTACTTTGATGGTGGTTTATTGACATTTTTATGTATTTATTATTATCTAATGGTTATACTATCCGACATCAGTTGGAAATAGTTTTTTCTTTACAATGATGACCTGGAAATGCTATTTGACTCACAATTTGAAAAAAAATAAAATATCAGTTAACAGAATTTTGGACGTAATTCAATTTTTTTGGGGTCTTTGCACCCTGTTTGGTCAGCAGCTTTTGACCTTGAACTCTCCCATGAATCTGTTCTTTTTTTTTTTTTAACTACTGAATTCTGAATTTAGTCCTGTGACGTCTGCAGTTCTTTCCAAGTTGCTCTGCTTCTTTCTTGTCCTCCTGGATGAGTTCTACTCTTTGGTTTGCCTGGTTCACTCCAGAAAAGGTTCTCTACAGTTTGAACTGTGATTTGAGATTCTTCTCATGCTTCCCTGGAGTCCCAAATCTGCAAAAGTTTTAACCAATCTTTATTTTTTGCCAAATTTCAGCAAACTGGTGGACTTTGTCCATGATGGAGAATAAGAGCAGACACGTGAAGGTGTGGAGGACGGCTCTTTCAGAGGTTCTGAGAATGGCGCCCGCTCCTCTCAGCTCAGTCAAAGACATCCTCCAGATCCTGCAGAATATGTACAATGTTGGTGTTGAAACCACTTGTCCCTCATCATTTTAGTAACTTTTGTCCTCGAAAATCTATTAAAAAATGTGTTTTTGGTTTTCAAGGTCAACAAGAGGAAGATAAAGATTCCCGAACTGACTTTTTGCTCGGAGATTGACCCATTTTTCTTAGAGGAGGATCTAAATCGTTGGCGCTCACGTTTACAGTTTATGGTGGGTTTGATTTCTTTCTTGTTCATTTATCCTCTTTGGTTTTCAGAGTTTTGTGTCACGTTCTGATAAAGTTTAATTTTTTTGCAGGCTGTGAACAATCCTCCACTCATCCTTTGCAGTTTTGCGTTTGTGATGGATTTCAAGTCAAAACAATGGGTGTTTCAGCTGAACTCTAACCTGACCGTGGTAATTAAAGTAGTCGCTTGAGCCTGCAGCTTCACTCTAGGAACTGGACATAAATAATGTGTTGTTCCCCCTTTTAGTTTAAAAAGATTAGGATTAAACCTCTAATTTAATCCAAATAAAGTCAATCATGGGCTGCACGGTGGCACAGTGGTTAGCGCTCTTGCCTCACAGCGAGAAGGCCCCGGTTCGACTCCCGGCTGGGACCTTTCTGTGTGGAGTTTGCATGTTCTCCCCGTGCATGCGTGGGTTTTCACCGGGGACTCCGGCTTCCTCCCACCGTCCAAAAACATGCTTCATAGGTTAATTGGAGACTCTAAATTGCCCCTAGGTGTGAATGTGAGAGTGAATGGGTGTGTGATTGAGGCCCTGCGACAGACTGGCGACCTGTCCAGGGTGTACCCCGCCTTTGCCCTTCAGTAGCCGGGATAGGCTCCGGCACCCCCGCGACCCCGAAAGGGACACAGCGGTCAGGAAAATGGATGGATGGATAAAGTCAATCATGTAGACTGGTAACCAAACAGCCAATTATTTTTTATAGAACCACAGTAAGAAGACTTTATTCCAGGAAAAAACTAAAACCAGACATTTATTTCTGAGATATATTTTGTTTTTTCAGGTTGAGCACCTCCTGGGACGGCCTGTCCCATCCACATCATACTTTGAGCTGAATCTGAGGCGATCATCACTTGTGGAAGACTCCTTCAGACAGTTGGCTCAGGCTGCTCCCACACACATCAAGAAAGGTCTTGTGGTGAGTTCTTTTTTTATTTCACTCTCATAAGTAAGGCTCAGTCAGAGAATAACTAAACATCTTGCAACTTTATTTTCAGGTTTACTTTGATGGAGACACAAAGATCACAAATGTCTACAAAAAAGATTTCTTTCACCATTTGTTCGTGGAGATCAAGAAAGAGAAATCTGAAATGTTCATGACCAACGACTCTGAAACTCTGGCCTGGTTCTCCAACAAAGTAAGGATCCAAAACAGGGATTGTGCTTTAACTCGTTGGACAAGATAATAAGTAATAAGATAATAACTTTATTTATTTATTTTTTTATTCTCAGGAACCTGAGAAGATCAAGGCAGACGTGTATCTGTTAGGGCTCCTGTGTGGACTGGCCCTCTACAATGACTGCATCTTTCCTGTGCCGTTCCCTCTGGTTCTGTTCAAGAAGCTGCTTGGTGTTAAACCAACACTCGAGGATCTGATGGAGTTCTGCCCTGAAGTTGGAAAGTAAGGATTTATTGGTCACTGGTTATGTAAAACGTTTTATAAACACATTTAAATCTATTTCAAACTTACAAGTCTTGTTATTTCCTAAATGAGCATCATACTCGATGCAAATATATGGATTTTATTAATATTTTATGTATATATGTATGCATATGGAATACTTTAATATAATAAAACATGTAAATATACTACTACATTACATTCAAACATATGGTTGATTGAAAAGTATCTTTACCCCTTATGGGGTTTTTTTGCTTTCAGAGGAACTTATGTAAAAAGGCAGATTTCTTTTTTTTTTGTATAAATGCCAACATATTATATTAAAAAAAATGTTTGTCAATAATTAAATGCATTTTAAAATGGAATGGGTGGAGAAAAAAGACTTAGGAGTGTAAGGAGTTTTTTGGCTATTGCTTTAATCTCAGTGTTCTGTTCTTTAGGCCAATTAAACTTTAAAGAAAATGTTTTGCTGCTCTCAATTTTTAATACTCCTCAGACAGGAAATCAAATATAATTCTTTTTAATTATATATATATATATATATATATATAAATTATGATCAATTGTACCTTGTTTTATTGCAAAGTGTTTTTTTAAATTATTTTTCTTTTATTTGTGCTTCTTAAAGGAGTCTGCAGTACATCATGAACTATGAAGACGATGACTTAGAAGACCAGTACATGTTTTTTGAGGTTAGTTTTACAGTTTTATTTCAATGTCAAGCATAAAAAATCCAAAGATTTGATAACCAGTTTCATTAATTGTTGTGTTCAGATTACCTGGAAAGACACAAACATCGACCTTGATCCAGAGAATCCAGGAAAGCCAGTCACCAGCCAAAACAAGTACGGATTAAACAACTCATTCCACCTACATTTCTGAAAAGTTTGCTAATTTAAGGCTCTTTTCCACCCCACAGGAAGGAGTTTGTGGATGCGTATGTGAACTATGTCTTCAACAAGTCTGTGGAGAGTGTTTTCCAGGAGTTTGAGCGAGGCTTCTTCCAGTTGTGCGATCGGGATCTGCTGAGGATGTTCGAGCCAGAGGAGCTGCAGAGATTGATGGTCGGCCAAGATGACTACGACTGGGAAAAGTTAAAGCAGGTACTGCTCTCCCAAAATTCTCCTTTGGAACTCTATATTTTCTATTTTTATTCCAACAAAATGCTTTTCTTTTTTTAGAGTACACAGTATGATCTACCATTGTCGCCAAATGGTGGCCAGCTTGTCCGCTTTGACAGCCATCTGGAAAACCCCACCATGCAAATGTTCTGGGAGGTTTTTGATGAACTTACTGAGGATCAGAAGAGAGATTTCCTCTGTAAGTGCTATTGAGGACTTTTATAATTAATAGCTACCATGTTTGCATTATTTTTTAAGTACGTTAGTATTTAAAAACAGTACAAAGTCAGCAGCTTGTCTTCTTCTTTTAGGGTTTGTGACCGGATCCAGAAAAGCTCCAATTCTGGGCATGGGCCAGATCCAGATGATAGCTCGGTTAAAAATCATCATGAGAGGATCACCCGATCAGCATTTACCTGAGTCTCTGACATGCCACAATATTTTAGAGTTACCGTCATACTCAAGTAAAGAGATCATGAAGGACAGGCTGACCCAGGCCCTCATAGCAGAGAGAACATTCTCGAGTGAGGAGGAACGTCCGTCTGTCTGAATCTGTGCAGGACAGGGATGCAGTTTTACTGCTGTAAGACTTCTTTGCTTCTGCTTTATCATAAAAAAAAATCTAATTTAACTGATGTGTGAGAAATTATCATTTGTGTGCATCCTAAAGGTAAACTGAAAAGAAAAATTACTGGACGTTTTTTTTCTTAAACTTGATGTTAGTTTCATGATCACGATCAGTTTTTGCATCAAAATGTTAATAACCATCTTAACAAATCAGTACATTCCATGTATGAAATGATTACCATTAAAAATAATTGTTTATAATGTTGAAGGATGACAATGTATTTATTAGTATTTAAATGTAATAAAAGTAAGCTTAACAGTTTGAAATATATTTTCTGGTCTTTTTTTTGCAAATGTTTTTTGAACAGAACATTTTCTCTTTTCTACTTCATTTTTTTCTCTCTTAATTTTACTCATATTTGTTGTAAATAATTTTAGAATATCAGGTTAATTTTATAGACAGCAAATTACCTGGTTTTTTTTTGTTTGTTTGTTTTGGGGTGTGATTCCTTTGTGTCAAACTGATGACAAATTACAGTTGTTTCCTGTTGTTATTCCTGAAATGGCCGCTAGATGTCGCCAAAAGCACGCTTGTTGAAAGACACAGACATTCATTTTTCTTGTTTTTGTTAATTTGAACTAAACACATTGTTTTTCAATATGTTATGAAAACATGGACATAAACTCTAAATGCCAAGAGCATAAAATGACTAAAATGATGCAAAAATTGTAAAACAAATGAAACAACACAATTCCTTCTGTTCAAAAATCTTAAAAGCCTTTAGGAAAAAACAGATTGATTTATGATCAAAACATTACAAGGTCTGCAATTCTATCCTTTGTGTTTTGAATGTGAGTTCGGTTTACTGACTGACTGCAAGCGAGAAACCACTAGATGGTAGCCTTATTCTGCTGTACTGCTCAAACAAAGAGCAGCAGCGATGAGATCATCTTGCAGACTGATGCAGCTTCACAGTCAAACAATAGTTGAAACCTCAAACCTACAAACAACAAACCCTAAAATCAATTCCAGTCCACTCAAGCTTGAAAGCAAAGGGGATCAGTCTGCTAATGAATCCACACAATCTATTCACGTTCTCTCATTAGCAGTCGTAAAGCAAACAAAAACAAAACTCAATTAACAAGACAAATCTTTATAAATGCCAAAATGTCAAGCCCTCAAATTGACATAGATAAAAGCAGAAAAGTAGAGTTTTACCTCAGAAAAAGACAAATATATTGATTTATTTTTTAAATAAAGATAAACTTTTTTTATCCTTCCAATGATATGGTTCTTCTTAGACTTAAGTATAAATAAGTAATTTATTAGCAGTTTTTATTTTATTATTATTTTTATTATTTTTCATCCCCAACTGCACATTGGGGTTGAATATATATTTATATATGTATATTAAAGCAATAGGCTACAGTGAATCACCTGGATAAGTAAATACATTGAAATGAAAGCTTTGGAGCAGAATAATTAATATTTAAATGTGACAACAGTCTTGAAAAAGTGACTTATGCGCGCAATAAATAATAATAAATAAAATAATAAAATAAGGCAAAGGTGACCACAAGGTGCACAGAACTATCAGTTAGATTGGGAACAAGTACAACAGATGCAGAATTGAAAAAATACAGAAACTGTGCAAATTAATGTCTCAAAATAAAACGGAAAATCATGCAAAACAACAAAAACGAGGGAAAATTGTATAAAAATGAACTCTAAAATCGTTTATTCATTTGGATTAAACACCCTAAATTAAACAAGGGAGCATTTTTAAACAAAATAAATCAATTTAAATCGCTAAAAAATAATAAAATAAACCAGAGAGAATGGGACATGCAGTGAACACACTGTCCGTCCTTCAGTCTGTTGTGGGTTCCTGTGCGTTGACTCAAAGAAAGGACAAAAACGCGTCAGTTGCATAATTCCTCCAGACTTCATTCAGTTGTTTTCCTCATCACTCCCGCTGTGAACCAGAGGCGCGCGCGCCGCCGCTAACTGCTGTTTTGCGCAGCGGCCGCGCGCAGCATGGCATTGACGTCAGAAGGGGCGCGCGCGCAGCGAGTTTTTTTAAATTCCCTCTCCCCTCCCCTACTCTCACAGCCTGCGCGGAACAGGCACGCGGTCATTCGTCGGAGCGAAGTGTTGAAGAAAAAAAGAAACGCGGCTGCTCGAGGAGGATAAAAAGTATGTCCGCGCGGACACGGAGCGTTTCCACAGCGCCGTTCGAGCCTGAATTCGGCGAGTGACGGGGATTTTGTGTTTTTGTCCGGACATGGTAAGTTAGCAGCTCGCTGGTTGTGTCGTCACAGCTTCCTCTCTGCCCCGCAGCGGTTTGTGGCGTTCCTGCGGGGTCTGCTTGTTTACGGGCCGCTGCCCGAGGATGACAGGAGGATGGAGGAACTCTGGCCTGGAACTCAGGTCCAGCTGCTCCTGTGAGGATGTTAGTGGACGTTTAAGTCAACGAGGCCTCCCTGTGGATCCAGAAAATGTTGTTAATTGTCTTGAAAAAGGCTGCAGCCTTTCTCTGAGATTAAAAACGATTCTGCTCTGAAAAAGTGATGACGTTGGAAGTATTGACTGGACTAAAAATCCACTTTAAAGAGGCTCAGGCTGCCAGGAAATCCAGATTTGCTGAAGTAAAGTGAATTAAATGAGATGAAGTCAGATGTCAATTATTAGTTAATATGAGCTTTTTTATTGGCACAAATGTTCTTTAAAACATCATATTAACCTGATTTTTTATTATTATTTTTTACAGTCTTTGAAGTGCAACTCTAGTGAAAACAAACCTTTAAATTAATATAATTGACTAATTTTTGCTTGGGTCCAAGTCATTTCTGCTTCAAAACTTCAAAACAACCACAAGAGTTTCAAGAAGAGTGCATATTGAAACTAAACTGTTTTGCAAAGGAACTTCTGAGAAGTTGGTAAGAAAAAAAAAAAAATCCCCTCAACCTTTAAAACTTATATTAAAACCCGAGCTTCCTCGATCAGAGATAACTCTAGTCACTTTTATTTGCAGAGACTTGAGGTTTCAGACTTTAGAACAAAGCTGAATTGTTTGTTTAAAAGTCTCTTTTTGGATTGAGAATGAAGGGACACAAACTTCCTGTTATTTTGCCCCATACGTAGTTTTAAAAGTAGTTTAATATCAATTCTAAAGTTATTTAAAAGACCCATTCCAGGGAAAATTGTTTCTTCAACATGTTCTTGTAGTATTTTTCTGCTGATGGGACACATATATTAAAAATGTAGCATAAAACTGCATTTCTGAGTGTTTATCTATTCAGATGGTTGAGAATCAAAAATACTGTTTTGAAAAAGAGCTTTTTTTTGAGCTGTGGAAGCTACAATCGGCAGGCCACAATCTCCCTGCTCCGCTCCATTCTGATGCATCCACTTGTAGACAAATGGATCCTTGTACGTCTTCATTGTCTGGCATGCGGCTACAAACTGTACAGCTGGATACCTTCATCATTGCTCGTTATTTTTTGTTGCACTGCCAATGTTAGGTTGTGGATGTTAGAGGCTGTAAGCTAGCCGGAAAGGAAAGTTGGGGTGGGGTTACTCCGAGTAAACAACTAAGGGGCAAATTTCTAAAGA
>NC_050517.1:25054390-25134109 GCF_002922805.2 Oryzias melastigma | reverse complement strand
ACACTGGGAACGCTTTAAGATGATTTTAGTGGGTCTTTAACAATAAGTTTTAAGTTTTCAATCTGGACTATAAGTTTAATTTAAAAAAAAAGTTCACCTCTGAGCTGCAGCATGGCCTAAAATAACAGCTGAATATGTTTACAAAATATGTGAGAAGTGTGATCAAAGGCGTGCCGAACAACAGTGGTTATAATTTTGCAGAAATCGGTAGAAAGAAGCTGCAGCTGCAAGATTTTTAAACCGCAAAAAGGAAGAGAATACAGGCAGACTCTGAGCTCCAGAAGAGATTCAAAGACGAAGTAAAGCAAGGTTTCGGGTTTTTAAAGCAGCCTGTTGATTGTAGTAGACATCCAGCTCAGTTGGAGATGACAGCAAACATTTGCTGCCTGTTTAAATCTTATTTCCAAGTGTTCCCAGTGGTCTTTTAATTATAATTATGCTATTTTTAGCCCAAATCAAAATCTGCAGAGGGGCAGGAGTTCATCGGAAATTCGCCTCTACTGGTGTTTAGTAAGCCCGCCCCTCTTCCTGTCACCCATAACTGAGATATCTGTTTACGCACTTTCTTTCTAGCTTACTGCCCCTCGCATCCACCAATCTAACAAAATGCAATTTTGAAGCTATCCAGCTGTACAGTTTTGAGCCTAATGGCAACTCGGGCAAGGAAAACGAAGACGTTCATGGATTCATTTGTCTACAAGTGGATGCATCAGAACGAAAATAAGCGGAGCAGGGAGCTTGTTTACATCACAGATGTGCTCTTTGTCAAATGTTTTGTTTGCCTGCCCTGATTTACAACAATTTAAATAAAGATTTGCATTTCTGAGCTTATAATTTTCTTTCACAGATGTGAGAAAAGAAGCACACAAACATGTTAAAAACACAATTTTCCTCAGAGTGGGTCTTTAAGTACCTGAAAAGTGGCTTAATTCTGATTAATGAGCTACAGTTGTGCTCTCTGGAGGACTCATTTTAAAATAACACCACTAACATTATAAGGAAATTATTTGTTGGTGTTTAAATTGTTATAAATTAAGTGTTGTTTTACTGTTTGGTCAGTCTAATATCTTATTTATTTAGTGATATCTCTGGAGATAATTGTTTTTTTCTGGCTTTAAAATTTAAAACAATTCTAAGTGGTTGAACTTAAAGAGAAAAACATTTTACTTCCTACATTGTTTTGGTTTCATGAAGCAATGACCTAAACTATGATAGCAAAGGTCTGAGAGCAGACGAACTTTCTGTAAATGAGGGCAAATTCTAACTGATGTGGAAGGTTACTGAAGGTTGGCTCCACTAATGAACTCATCTAGAGGACCGAGCGGAGCTCAGAGGTGGTAATGAAGATGGCTGCTCAACTTTCTACACTGGGGGAGGAAAAAATGATGAGATCATCAGCTCTAATGCCGTCTCTGGACCACCAAACAAAACTGATGATATGCACGTGCGCATGCACACAAACATACATTAAGGTTTACTGTTACAGTATTGATCCGATGTGCCGCTTTGTTCTTGATGGTGATATTTGAGATGCAGCCCTTAAAACATCACAGGAGTATTTCTGCCTCAGCTGCTCTCATTGTGCTGTGATCTGGTCTTCACTTCTTAATCTAAACATGTTCTGTCTTCTGTGTTTAATGAAGTGGAATACTGGACTACTTTTGGCTCAGTGCCTTACAGAATTGTGGCGTCAGCAGCAGCTGACCGCGTCTAAAGCCCCCCCATCCCCCCCTTGGGTTTAGGCCAAAATTATCCTCTGACATTTTTTTTTCTCCCTCTGGTTTGTCTTCTCTTTTCCCTGCCAGGTCTCTGCTAGAACTTCTGTCATCTAAGTCACTTTTGGGAGAAATTCTGACTTATTTCAAACATGGACTCCTTTGGAGATTCGGCCTCAGCCGGGGATGGCATCTTGGAACGGAGGAGCAGTCCCGGTCGCGCTGATCTCAGCGGGCTCTACCGCGTGGGCCGGACGCTGGGCCGAGGCCACTTTGCCGTGGTCAAACTGGCACGTCAGGTCAACACCGGACAGCTGGTGGCTGTGAAGATCATTGACAAGACGAAACTTGATGTAATGGCAACAAGCCACCTCCTACAGGAAGTCCGGTAAAATCCTGAAAGTTTGCAATTTAGCCACTGGCTGTACATGAGAACTGGACAGAGTGAGTGTGATGTCACCCAAAGAAAAGTATCTTACAAATGAAATCGGTTCAGTCAACATTTTTTCGCGTTACAAATGTTTTAACCAGAAATTAATCTGAGTCAATGTTTCTATGGCAACCTCTCTCTCCAATCAGAAGTGAGCTTGTCAGGAGGCCACACCCCTACCACTTAAAAGCAAACTACACAAAATTTGTCAAACGTTTGACGTGAGACCACTACTTTTATTAAGGCATCTGATTGGCCAGTTTTCTAATGAGAATTATTTGAACTAAAGTAACAATAACATTAAAAAATAGGATTAGTAAGAAAAAAAAAAGTATGAGAGCAAGAATGGTTATTCTGACACATTTAATGACTGAGCAATAGCTGTTTTTTCTTCAATAGAAGTCTATGAGATTTTGGGTTCTTGGAGTACTTCCTATTTTGAACTCAAGGAGGGAAGTGATCACTCATTCCAGTTCTATTGTACAGTCGATGAATGCAGTTCAAAAACAATACTTTGCATTATTTGAGGCAATGTTGTTTAATGTTACTGTCATACATTCAGGTGCATGAGGCTGGTGCAGCATCCCAATGTGGTTCAGCTCCACGAGGTCATCGACACTCCCACCACACTCTACCTAGTCATGGAGCTGGCAGAGGGGGGTGACCTCTACGACTACATCCTCCGCCACGAGGGTGGCGTGGCCGAGGGAACCGCCAAGCGTCACTTCGCCCAGATCGTACAAGCCGTGGCGTACTGCCACAGGCTGCACGTGGTACACCGGGACCTGAAGCCCGAGAATGTGGTGTTCTTCCCCCAGCAGGGAACCGTGAAGCTGACAGACTTTGGGTTTAGCAACTTATTCAAGCCTGGAATCATGCTGGCCACCAGCTGTGGGTCACTGGCGTATTCTGCCCCGGAGATTCTGCTGGGAGAAGAGTACGACGCCCCAGCTGTTGGTAAGTCGAACAAAAAATGAAATGGAATTATGGAATTACATTTGTAATGTGGCCTTCCTTTATACGCATTAACATTCATGTATGTATGTTTTGGTCACTGGATCTTCAGTACACTTGGAAAAGAATCAACTTTTTTGTGTTTCGTTGAAGTTTCCCATCAATGAATCGGCTCTGACTTTGTTCAGGAGTTTTCTTACAAGAGTACTGGATTTTTATTTTTTGAAGTTGTCTTCATTTCAGAGTGAGAATTTTAATTTTAGGCAAATCTTTTTTTATGTATATTTTTTTTTCAAACTAAAGTGACTGCCCTCTAACTGTAGACTTGGGGGGTAATGCCATATTTGATGGACTTTAGTCTTGGAAAAACAAATGTGAACATGATAAAATGGTTTCAAAGTAATTTAAAACAAATTTGGCAATCATCATTGCTTCCAGACCTGTAAAAAAAAAAAAAAATCAAAACATTGGAAAGATAACACTTTTCATCCTAAAATTAGTCTTTAAAGTCTTTTCCACTGAGCAGTCCAGTAGGGTTCGGTATTTTGACCGTTTCCATTGTAAAATGGACCCATTAAACAAACTGCTGGATGACTTCCATTGCTCTTGTTGCTTTTCTAGTCATCACTCTACAATGACACGCTAGCGGTCTACACATGCATACCCCAATGAAAACAAACCGCTCAGTGGGAGCGAGGCTTAACTGAGTAGAAACGCTCGCCAGAATTAACCAGACCATTCTGTACCATTCCGTACTGGACAGGACCATATCGGACTATACTGGACCACCCAGTGAAAACGAAGCTTAAGTTCCCAATTTCTGCAGATTTCTGGGAATTACTTTTAAGTTTTTTAAAAAAAAAAAATAAAAATTTTTTTTGCAAGCTTGCATCTGCATTGCAGCCGTGCTCCTGACTGGAACACTGCTTGCATTTGGAGCGTAGCCGGAGGCTGGATACAGTAATGTTCTGTTCTCTAATCAGGGTTGTAAATTTTTCGGCTTAGTGTGTATAAATCAAATGATCCAGTTATAAATTCCCCAAACTGAGTACACGTGTCATAAAAAGTGACAAGAGTGAGATTTTCACTTCTAAGGGACGTAAACACCAGATTTGTTTCCTAAATGGGGTCTTTCAAGCACATTTACATACATAAACATAAGAATTTGTCTCCATGAGGCTCGCTCCTGTTCACGAGTCCGCTCCCATCTTCATGACCCATTTGTTCAACCTTCCATGTTTAGGTGCTGCTATCTGATTGTGGCTGCATATGGATCATGCTTTGAGTGCATTTGTGCATCTGTTGAGGATTATTGTGCCTATCTGGGTCAGTCCTAACAGGCCAGACAGTCATGAGCCAACTGGGCACGTTCTGCAGAGGAACCCAACACTCATGAGCTTACAGCTCACATTGCAGAGAGAATGTGTTCAGGAGAGCAGGACAGATGCATTCTGTTCTTCTGTAATATGATAGATGCGTTGATAATGGTTGGGGGGAGCTTACCGGGGGTTTGTGGTTTCATCTGCTTCACCATACTGTGTTGCATTTTTTATTATGTGCCCTTTTCCCACAAATGTGTGTTTAAAAGTGTCTCTACTTCATTAGTATTTGACATGGATTTAAATCGGGTCAAGATCTTGGATTTCTTTTTCTTGGATTGCTGATGAAGACACTTCATACCCAACTGTCAGTATGTTTCTCATATTTCATTAGTTCCTAGTTTATGTTCCTACTTCTAAAAATGTTTGTGTGAATCCTGTCCGCCTAAATTACTCAATATTGCCTTACCCTGTTCTACAGATTAGCTGAACTTCTCTAACATGACTCGGCGTGTTGATATCCTCCTGTCATCATTAGGATAGAAGTGTACAGCTCCATCAGTCATCCCCATATATATGCACACGTATGTATTTATGGATGAGTGTGTAATCCTGAGCTGCACCGAGAAAGAGATGTCCCTCAGTGATCTCAGCTTAGAGATGACTCATAAACCTGGACACACACACACACAACACACACACACAGGCTGCTCTTTGTGTCTCTTTGATATTTCTGGCTTCTATAAACAGCCTGATGTTTAATTCACTGTTTCCTTCGCACTGTGTGCTCTGCTTTGTGTGTATGCTTGATGATCATCATATGATGTGGAGGAGAGACAGAAATGTCCACAAGGCCTTCAGCCTTTGAAGATAAACAGTGCCTGCAGTTATATAACATCTTGCAGCAACCATTTTAGTTGGTGTTTCAATAAAAATGTTCCATATTTGAGTATCATTTGTTTGTTTTTGGTCATTAGTGGCATATTAAATGCCGTGTATGCTAACCTGCTTCATTGTGCTAGTGTGGAACTCTTTGTCTCAAATAGAAAAGGTCACAAACTAGTTTCTGCCTGTGGGACTAAAGAAATACGACAGTCCGTCACAGAGAAGTTGGCAATAATGGTTTGAGAAAATGTCAAGACACAAAGAAATAAAGAGCTAATTTGGTCGCATGTGTCGTGTTGAAGGATGAACTTCTGCTCTGAGAGATTATTGTAAGCCTGCCTGAGTGCTTCACACTCTGTATGTGTGAAAACAGCCTCTGATACATTTGAGGTTTAAATATCTTTGCTTCTTATTTCCTGTCTCATACCACTTACAAGGAGTACAGTAGAACAATGCCAAAAATGTGAGAAAAATTATGTGTTTGTATTTTTGGGTCTTTAGCAACACAAAAAAGTGGCTGTAGAAATTGTGAAAAAAATGATTCATAGTCTATTAATCAGGTTGGACTCGAGGTTTGGTAATCTTTACTTAAGAGCTAAAAGAGACAAGTTCCTGCAACCCCCTGAGCCTGAAATTGTTTATTGTTGGTTAAGAAAATGGACTGGTTGACAATTTGCTGTATTTTTTCTTTTACAAATGATGTTTCTGGAAATACTTCCAACAAGTTACATCTTGACTTTTCATATAACTTTGTCTCTGGTTTCAAGATCTAATGATGTGTTGCGACTGGACACGTTTGGTTCGCTTAAAGTGAACCAGAGTTTGTTTTCCCCTATAAACTGGAACACATTTTCAGTCTGAATACATGCAAGCGAACCTTGGTCCAAGACCAGGAGCCACTCTCTGACCCATCTTTTGAGGTGGTCTCGGCTTGTTTCAAATCGGACTGAGCTTGTTCGCTCTGAGATTCCTCAATCTGAATACAATCGGAGTGGAACAACTGGACCAAAACTGCCACCATAGCCGGTAGTCACGTGATTTAAACAGGTTAGGAATGAAGGTATCAATGAGCTGAAGACAAATGTAAAGCAACAATTGTTTTACCAGACGGAGAAAAAAAGGGTCCAACTGTTTACTTGTTGTGTGAATGCATTCAATGCATTCACACTATTGAGATTCTTCATTTACGTTTTCTTCCGTACGTTTTTTGACACATAAAAACTCAAGCACACTTTATGCGATTTACACAATCTAGGTATCAAAACGTTCAGCACGTTAAGGACATTACTGATTGTATTTTTGGTTTTCGCAAATTTTACAGTTTTCGCGATATTACGCAATTTATGCGAATTTTCAGCCCATGTTAAGTCAATGGGAAAATTTAAAGCTTTTTACTGCACCTTAAAACTTTTACAATATTGGTATCAAAACGTTCAGCACGTTCAGGACATTAATGCACGAACTTTTGGTATTCGTACATTTTACGTTTTTTACGCAATACATGCTAATTAATGCAATTTAAGCACTTTACACACTTTATACACTTTATACACTTTATACACTTAATGCAAGTTATACAATTTAAGCAATTACTGCAAATTTAAGCAATTTACGTGATTTACAACAACCGCATTAATGCGATAATGCATTCACACTAGCAGTATCGCAGGTAATGCGACTTTTTAGTTACGTTTATTTTAACACATCTGAAAACGCTTTTTACTTTCTTTTTCTTAAAAAGCCACATTGTTCCTAAACAAAATTCTCTTTAAAAAAAACGCCTTAAAACCGCAATGATGAGACACCGCAACTCATTGAAATGTGGTTGGATGAATGCATGCTCATTGAAACAACTTCTAATGTGATACACATTGCTTCTTACTGGCTTCCTGACGATATATGTGTCATAAACGCTGATCAGCGTACCTTCACAGCTGTCGTCTTGCCAGTAACTGTCTTGCATTTTGCCTCCACTGTACCAAAGTAGCAGTAAAAATGATTGAACCTTACGATGATACGGATGTTTAAAATTGATCAGTGAAATTTAAAGTTTGAATTTGTGAACTATCCCGACAAGGATTGCAAAGTCCAGGACTTCCATTATTTCTGCTTCAAGTAGCTTTGCCCCACCCTCTTAATTCTTGGTCGATGACTGAAAATCTCTTCAGTCGCATTTATTTTTTAATGCAAGCTTTGGTTTGAAACTGGAAAGTCCACTTGACAGCAGTCTGAATACAGACCAAATACAAAGTTCAGGACTCGATCCGGACCAAATTAAAGCAGCCTTGGTTTAGACCAAATGATTTCTCCCGTCTGAATACACCTTAAGATGCATCTAGAAGTTAACTTCCTCTCTGTTCCTCTTGGAAACGACCTAACAACAGAGCAAAGATACCGAGAGGTCCAATACATTCAGTCATGGAAACATGGAAAAGTTCTCCCCTTTCAGTTTTCCCCTGAAAATAACATCAGAACCTTTAAGGTTTAGAGAAACCAACAGTTTGACATTTTAGTAGCTCTTGGTTGCATTTGTCTGTTTTTTGTTTTGTTGAATTTGCTTTGTCATGAAAGACAAAGCTCGCAGCAGCAGAAACCCTCTCTGTGGTAGAGTTAAAACAACTGCCCTTTTTGACCTTTTATTCTTTGATGTTTTGTTAAACTCTCCAGAGCTCTAATATATTGGATTGTTTTCCAAAATGCAACTTTACTTTGAAATTGAGTGAAAAAGTAAAATCTCTCTTTTTGTTAGTTAGATGTTTTATTTCTAGAAAATTGTATATTCCAATATGTAACAGTTGTACACATTTAATATTACATCTTGCATGCAAGCTGAAGATCTCTGTTCATTAGCCTGACATCTGAATCCGAAGGGAGTCATTTTGCACAAAAAGAAAACAAATTAGACAAATTTTCATAAACCAAAAGTGTAGGTGTTAAAGCAAAAATAGAAGAATGTGTTAATTTTTTGTAATTTGTACACAAAAGAAGTGAAGCTTAAAAACAGGAAACGAGCATGACGATGAGGAAATGAGAAGAACATAATAAAAGAGATTTACAAAGAGGAAGAAAAACAATGGCTGCATCGTGAACATGCAGAGAAATGCCCTCAGTTACAGTTTTGGAATGTTGTTGACAAGCATGTATGTGGTGGCTTTAAAAACGTGTTGGTCATTAGTGAATTACAGTCAAACATAAAATTATTCACATCTCGGACAAATTGTGACCCGGTCGTGCTACATTCATGCTGGACATTTGAGGGTGTGTGTTCTATAACAGGCTTAAACGTGCATTCTTGAACTCTTATTTAGCCCGTGGTTTTCTCACTGGACTATCTAGTATTGACTAGTGCAGTTGGAAGAGGCTTGGTGCAAAATGTCAAAGCGACGCAAACTTTAAAATCTTGCTCTCGACTTTTTCTTTAACTGCTCCATTCCGATTTTGAAAAACTTGATGTCCTATAATTCCCGCCAGGCACAAACTACGATTGTTAATTTATTTTCCATGATCAAGTTACAAACTTTTCCAAATCCTTGATTGTTCAAAGTTCAACATGGTTTAACTTGCAAGAGTTTCATACATAGAGCCTGAAATAGTTGTAGAAATTTTCATAGCAATGTGTAAATACAAGAGTTTTCAATGCTGAAACCCAAAACTAGCATTAAGCTGAGGTTGATGCAAACTAAGCTTCACTTTTACCATCGACTGTAAATGGAGATGGACAGAGCGGTGGAGTGATGTCACCTGTAGTAAATATCTCATCTCCAACTCCAGTGAAATTAAGCCAATTCAGGCGCCATTTTTCTGCAATACAGGAGCTGCCATTTGAAACCAATTGGCAGTGATTGGTCAGACGGTTCAGGCCTCCGTGTCGTGCGTTAATTTCTCATAATGCACACTTCGTCGGGTATTATCTCTTACATATTTTACTCTCCATAAAAATATATTTTGTCAAAATTATACAGGTTAGGAATGAGCACAAGATAAACGTCAGGCCATTAATAACAAAAAAATAAAATTATCTGGAGGGCCACATAAAAGTACCCGGAGGGCCGGATCCGGCCCCCGGGCCTCGACTGACATGTTCTAGGGCTACCATTGCCTGCTATCAGAAGTGAGCCTGTTTGAAATTCACACCCCTTCCACTGAAAGCGGCTCTGGGGAATCTGTCAAATGTTCGATGGGGAGCCACCACATGCTTTTACTGAGGCATATGATTGGTCAGTTTATAACTTAAATAGTTTACAATAAATTAAAATAAAATGAAAAAAATTAGCAAGAAGATGACTCAATCTGAAATTTTCCCTTCTCCCTACCCCTACATTTAGCCTTCTAAACGGAGAGTTATGGAAAAATAGTGAAGAGATCAACAAGAATCGCCGGCCAGCTATGTTAGCGCAGAGCTTCCAGCTTTCAAATATACATAACGGTGGTTTTATAGCTTTAAAAAGGTCATACAAAGCAAAAAGTCGTTACTTGCATTTAAATGTAAACTTCTGTGGTTTAGAACACACCCACGTAAAGAAAAGCGGGTACTTCCTATATGAAATGCAATGGGGGAGGGGTTCCTCAGTTCTGTTCCATATGCGATGACTTTAACGGCTTCTTCTAGAAGGTACTAAGAGTGCACAAGTGAATGTGAATGATATTGCAGCTTTTATTATGATTTTAATTGAGATGTCCAAAATTTGGCAAGTATGTGAAAATTTTGGGTGATACCGTTGCTCGTACAAAAGTTTCATTATTAGATATATATATTTTTTTACTCAAGTTCCTTTTCTAACAATTTAAGTTTAATTTTCTTTGCTTTTGAGTCAATTTTATCCCATTTTTAAATGGGCAAATAATGATCCCTCCTTCTCCCCATGCATTGTAGCTTCTCCAAAAACCCATGAATAATGGCAGCATAGAGTCAGTTTCGAACATCTGCATCCTCACGTGCAGCTCCTCAGGGTTATGTCTAAGCTAGTGTGAAAATGGCCCTTATCTACTGTTTCTGCCACCACACACAATGCACCACTCAGTTCTGTCCTCCACGCTGGGAGCTGCTGGTTGCTCATTACCCAGCTGGGAGCAGCATACGGAAAGCCCCCATAAACATCCCATTTTGGATCAAGGAAGAGCAGCACAACCGGAGAGACTTTCCAGACGGAATGACTTTGTCAGTGTTTGCATATCAACCTGAAGGCTCGCGGTGTGTTTATACCAGCACCTGCTCTTCCAAGACCAGCACACTTGAAAGCATTCTGGAAAAGTCTAATAGTGAAGCAAACAAATCAAATCTTTTTACAGTGAAATTTAAAGACATACAAGGCATTGTGGGGTTGTGTTGCAGCAGAGTTCTTCTAACTGCATCCACTTACTGGCAAAACACTCGAGCTTTGAATTCTGGCCAAAGGAGAAAGTTCAGTCTCTGTATTTTTAAGTGTATTGATGCACTATAACTAAATTTAGCAAATTGCACGTCACAAGGCTGCAAATGTCATTTGTTATATTTAGAGACACAATTTATTTTCTGATTTAATTGGCTGTTTCACATTATGTAAGGCAGTTGTGACTTACAGTAAATGAGCTATAAGTGAATTAATATGACACAAAGGATCCAGTTTGATCCAGTGCAGTTAGGGGGAAAAAAGCAAAAGGCTGAAGGTCTTTTTTAGCAGCATTTAGTCAATCTGCAGGTAAAAGTCAATAGAACAGTACAAACGGATGTCCTGTGTTTCTGCATTTCCTCGTAAAATCTTCTGCCAACAAACTTCAGTGCAGTATGAAATCACTTGCCTTTTCTAAGCCATATAGCGGGATTAAACCAAAATGATGCAAACATGTGCATTACAAACAGGAAAAAACAAAAATCTAAAGCAGCAATTTGAAGTAGCGTGAAAACCTTTGTGGGTAAAAGGGATATATTGTGAAGGAAAATGCTTTTTTAAAATCACAATCAAGTCAATTTTCCTCTTTTTCTGCCTAGTTGCAGTCTGCTTCTAGCAAAACCACCTCCAACGGAGAAGCTGTTAAAACTGCGTGATTTCCAGATGGTTTGAGCTGCTCCAGCCTTTGGTTCTCTTGAAAAAGTCACATGTGAAAAAAATGAACCATTAAGTGGTAAATCTTATCAGCTTTTCCTGACTGTTCTACCCAACTATGCAGTTTTATACTAGTGAAATTGCAAAAAATATAATCTACAACATAAAAATCCCTCTCACTCTTCATAATTTGCAACTTTACTTAAATTTTCCCTGAATGATACTTCAGTTCTAGTGGCCGCGATCACTCTGCTGCATTTTTTGGTGTATTAAAAATGCAATTCTAAGTACGCAGTTTCTCCTTGTTTGGCTGAAAAATCTCTACGAAACCTTGTCAAAAGAAATTTTCTGAAGCCAGAAACAAAAACAAAAAAAGGAACACCAGCTTAATGGTGATTCAGTTTCCAACTGTAAAAATCCTCTACCAGTGTCAGCCTAATACTACAACCAGGCTCAGAAATGCACTTTTGTTCTGCTTCCCATGAAGCTATGTCCGAATTTCTTCACTATTCACTATATAATGCATGTCGTAGTGCTTTCCAATCTTGCAATTCCAAAATCCAGTGCCCTAAAAAATCCCAGAAGTCTTTGCCCAAAAACAGTCTGCATCAATGAAAATAGACCACAATGCATTGCGTTTAAACAATTTTTTCAAAATAAAAAAAATCGTTTAAATGTAAATTTTTAGAATAAATCATTAACATTTTCATTTTCACAGTTGAGTCATAGACGTCGAAACACGCCTGTATTGATTAGGTATTCACTTCGTGAAATCAATGTCATACTTGCCGTTAAAAAAACAAAAAAAAAGTAGTGAGCATGGTATCTAAATTGCTTTTAAAATCAAGGGTACTAGATAGTACTGCACTATATAGTTTTTTAATAGTTGGGGATTAAGGTGGGAATTTGGGCATTGCCTAAGTAAACATGCGCTAAAGTGCGTTTTGGGCTTCAAACTTTAAACTTTTGTGTTCACGCGTTGCTAAGTAAGTTTAAGTCATTTTTTTTGCTCTACGTACAAAATGCACGACGTTGCAAGTTTAAACCAGATTAACTTTGACCAATCAAGGGCTCGAATTTGGTTGTGATAGGTTTACCAGCTCAGTGGCCTTGTGGTAGAGTATCCTGTCGTGAGCTCAGATCCCAGCCGAGTCATACCAAAGACTTAAAATGGGACCCAGTGCCTCCCTGTTTGACACTCGGCATTAAAGGGTTGGATTGGGGGGTTAAACCACCAAATGGTTCCCGGGTGCGGCTTTGTCTGTTTAGCGAGTTCTTGAATGCGACACATGCCCAGTGTGTACATAGCTTTAGAGCTGTCTTTGAAGCTAATGACCAAACTGCAACTAACTATTCATGACAAGGTCATTAGTCTTTATGGAAATTAGATGAGTTTCATTTCTTCAGAAAGAAAAGTGCATACAGATCAAGTTGGTTTTCTTTCTCACTGCTTTCTTTTCCCTGCCAAAGGTGTAGAGAAGCTCTCAAAGTTGTGAATTTGATTTATTAGACAGTCTACAGTTTGTGCAGCTCCTCAAAAAGTCTATAGAACCATCAAACGACCCCAAAAATCCTTTTTTTGTACATTATCTTTGGGAAAATTGGCCTATAAATGTCAAAAATGAAATATCATTGGCTTAGGAAATTGTCATATAAAAGAAAATCTCCTATAATGACCCAAATCTACATTTTAGCCTTATCAGAATAAACAGGGCAAATGATTAGATTTAAGATTAATCAGACTGTTTTTATAATGAACCCACTTCAAATGATTGAGTGTAATAATCAGCGACTGATGACCTGATTGCGCACGGAAAATGAGAGGCCAACCATGGCAGGGTGACTGTGCTGGCTCTCCAAATGTGGGCAAAAGGCTGCATTATTTCGTCTGAACTTGGAGGACCTCTTGTAACAGAGCCAGCTCTGTTCATCCATGATGCACTCGTTCTTGAAATGTGCACTGCAAAGGAAGTGGCCTCTGACAGAAGCCGTGCAACCACCATCGCTCACTCCATTTGCATCACTGCTTGACTCAAAGCCAAAGCATTCATACCGAGGCCTCGTTTCACATTTTAATCCACCCATCTACATCCAGCGTTTAGGCTCTGTTAGTATCTGTGTGTGCGCTCACATATCTTGGGTTAATCTCCGTCCTTAGCGGGAGGCTAATGTGTGGTGAGAATGTGTGACATTCCCCAGTGTGAGGGAAATGTCTCCTCCCTGTTGCATAATCTAGAGTTGATGACATGCCACGCAGTTTGCACTTGGCCGTGCACGGTTGTGGTGAGAACTGAGGGTTCTTGTTTGGACCCTCATGAATGTAATGCAGGACAATAGCTGAATGTTTTGTCACTCAAAGATTTGGAACAAGTGCACGTCTCTGGTAGAAGAGGAACTGAAAGAAGGCCAGTGAAACACTGTCTCTAATTGTATTCCTAAGAAGAAAACACTTAATTGATTTAGTTTATGCTAACATTTTGACTAAGATAATAAAAAAGAATGTTACAGATGGAAGATTAACTATAAAAGTCCTCTCTCAAAACCCTTCTGTTTGTAGCTTATTATCACTCGCGCTTCTCTGTTACACTTCATAGATAAGAGTATTTTCTGTAAATAACTGTTGCATAACTTTTCCATTTAAGAGATGACCCCCGGTATTTTTCAAATTCTATAAATGAAGGTTATTGAAATCATGTGTTGAGACAGTGAATTATCTGAACGCAGGATCCTTTATTTAATTATATTAAATGTTTTAACACACTTGCAGGAAAGTTTGCAGTCTTATCACATCAAGAGGGTGGTGCACAGTCAGTGGTTTCTTTAAACCGCTGGTTCCTTAAGCGTGTTCGACAGTCACTTCTGCTTCTGCAGTTGCTTTAGCTCGTCAGGTTTCTGTGTGGGACTGAAGAGGCACACTGTAAAAACTGGATCTTAAAAAAAATGATCTCATCAAGAAAGTTTTTAAATGACAAAATAATCTTAGTTTGAGAAAACATGTCTTGGTAACTAGAATTTTTTTCTTACATTTTTCGTAAGACCTTTTTTTTTACCCTACTGGCAGATATTTTTTGCTTACTTAATAAAAAATCAGCCATTTTTTTGACCTTTTTCTAAAGGACCTGTAATCGACTCTTCCTGTGTGGCGCTGGTGGAAAATGAGTCTGAATATACAGTGGCACATTTCCAGAAGAAACAGTTTGACAGACTCAGCTGGCAGTCCTGCTGATTGTGCGCTTCTTGATCAGTTTCATCAGCAACTTTGGTTACATGCAAAAGTAAGAAGCAACCAGGTTTTTTTCACACAGAAAAGTGTATTTCTCCTCTTTTTCTAACTTGAGTTTCTTTGAAATCTGATTTTAGCACAATAAGGCCATATTTTGATAACTTTGTTTTAACAAAAGTCTATAGGCAGCCAGACAGTTACATTGAGGGGTTTTTGGCGTGATTTCACACACTCTGCATTATGGGAGGATTCAAATGGAAACTATTTCCTCCAGAAGATTCGATTCAGTTTTATTGATATAGTCCAATATCACAACATAGTTGTCTCAATGGGCTTCACACTGCCATTGTCAAAAAAACATAAAATCATACATAAAATGTAAACAATAGTTGGTTGCTAAATTAAACCTACTAAACTAGGCATCCCTACCTCTAGACCTCTTTCTCTGTGAGGAAAAACTCCTAAAAAAAATAAAATAAAATAAAACAGGTTCTGGGAGAAAAAAAGAACAGTCCTCATGGAAGTCCAGATGAAGGAGGGATCCACTCCCAGGATGGACAGGCAATGTACCAGGACTGTTAAAGACCAGTTAGCTTATCTAGTCCTACATGGACTAGATGGACTTCATCCAGATAAAGCTGGTACAGCTGGAGGTTCGAGATGAGCCAGAGGCGAGGTCCACTGCATTGGAACAAGTTCACTAGCTTCTTCCAAGTCCACACCCTTTCCACTGAAAGCAGACTCAGGAAAAGCTGTCGAACATTCAAGCTGGGGCCAGCAGGCACCCCGAACTTTTAGTCAGACATCTGATTGGTCAGTTTTTAGCTTGAATAACTTGTGATAAAGAAAACATATCTTTAAAAAAATTAGGATTAGAAAGAAGATGCTAAGAAGAAGCTATCCCTCAAATAAAATGACTGAGAAATAGCTTTTTACTTTCAATAGAAGTCTATAGGATTTTGACCCTCTTGGAACCAGCAGGTACTTCCTGGAACACGAGAGGAAAGCAGTCTCCAATGATTATACAGTCAATGACCCCAATCTAGTTTTGGAAATTCTAGGAGCAACTAGAAATCCTAAAGCTTTGTACTCTGTATGGAAAACATGGCACCATGAGCGCTCTGAGAGAAGATGGACAGTGTCTGCTACATATTTATAAAGGTTTTTATTCCTGTTTCAAAAGGCACCAAATGAGGAGAAGCAAACACCATTGAAAAAATGTCATTGTTTCTCATTTGAATTGTGGCTGCAGTGTTTTGGATCTGCTGGAGGCTTTCAGAGAAATTCTGGAACGGCCCAAGAATAACAATTACCATTGAACAACATGGTCAGGCTTTAATGCTAACTTCTCGTGTGTGATGATTAGGGTTATTATAGTTCATAGAGCAAAAAATAGTTTTCTTTTAGCTGTGGCAACGGGCTTTATGGATGCAGATCTACGATTTGTTATATTTCCACTGTCCCCCTGTCAGGGTGAACACTCGGTCTGTTCAGTGTTCCTGTTTCCAGCGTTTGGGGAATAAGTCAGACAGCTGGAAGAGCTCTCAAAATAGCTCAGAGCTGCGTGAAGCCCAGTGGCTGAAGGCCTTCTTCTGCTGCTCCATTGTATTCTCACATGTCCTCAGTTCCCATGAACCTCCTCTCTCAGCAGGGGAGGAGAACCATGGGGGAAGGAAAGGGAGGGAACGGGAAGAGAACACTGTGTCAGCATGTGCGCTGTTGTGTCAGAGGTCAATGGTGCCAGACCCATTCAAGCTACATTTAATAGCTGTTGGAGCTGGACGTGTCCTTATCCAAACCTTTATTCTGACTTGACCTGAAAACAGGAACTTCACTTTGAAATATTAACTTTTTATCTGACAAGGGAGCTGGGTGATTGAGTTTTTTGTATATCTTGGGAAGACTTGCTATTAAGGTTTTGTGTTCTTTTGTGTGTGTTCCAGATATCTGGTCTCTGGGGGTCATCCTGTACATGTTGGTGTGTGGAGTCCCTCCCTTCCAGGAAACCAACGACAGCGAGACTCTGGTCATGATTCTGGACTGTCGGTACTCCGTCCCAGAACACATTTCTGACAACTGCAGAGAGTGAGTACCAAACCACCAACAGAAAACCACAATTCTGCATTAAGGCAGGACTTCAAACTGATCTTTTAGGGAAAAAATGCAAAATCAATTAATCAAAGCTGTAGATTTTATTCTCCTTTTAAAATAATCCAAGTATTTTTTTTTTATTCCAAAAAGAACCCCCAAGACTTTCGTTATTCTTTTCCTTGTTGCTGTGCTTTGCCCTCGTAATTCTTGGCCAATGAGTGAAGAGATCTTTAGTCACATGGTTTTGTTTACAAGCTTTGTTGCAGAACAGACCAAACGCAAGGTTCAGAACTCTATCTGGACCAATGGACTGTACCAGTCTGAATGCACAATAATCAAATAGAACTTTTTTCTTAAAAAGATTTTATCAACAGAAATTAATGTTTTATTTAATAAACTCCTTAAAACTGATTTATTAAGCAAATAAAAAAGGGTTTGGCGATGAATATATTTTTAAACTGATTGTTGAAGCTGTGAAGTTCTTGCAGTTTTACCCATCCAGATGAGTGTTGCCTGAAAATTTGAGAGAAATCTTCAACATATTGAAGGGGTTTCTTACTGTTGGAAAACGCAAAAGCCATAACATCTTATTAGTCTTTGTTTAAATCAAGGCAAATCCGCAAGAATCTGTAAAACACAAAATGTGCTTATTAGCTGTGACCCTTTCTGAAGCCCAACAGCCGAGTCGCTGTCAAACTGAAAGAGTTTGGTTTACATCAGTGTGGTGAAACAAAACTCGACTCTCGTGACCTCGTCCATCCTCTCAGTCAGCCGTCACTCTTCACACCTAGAGTCCAAACTCCATAGTAAACATCATCGAAGAACAGCACAGACTCTTCAGTTTAAATGAACTTTTATTAACCTGCTGTTGACTCAGACAGAAGGACTGAATGGAAAAACAATCAGTTTGATTCTTTTTCCCAACTCCAGTTGTGTTGTTTTTGTATGCGGTACATTTGCAGATTTGTGTGTTAAATAAACATAGCTGTGTTTGGATGGTCCTTTTTTATACAGCAACAGGGTTTAAACAAACAAAAAAACCAATAAAGGCGAGTATTAAAAGGTCAGGGCAAAAGCAGAGTAAAGCTCAGATCAAATGAAAAGCTCATCGAAAGTCACATAAAATGTAAAAGCAGATTAATGGTCTAAGTATAAATAACCCCAAAAGAGCATTAATTTTTTTTAAGTTGTTTGTCGGTTCAAGTTCAAATTTGATTAGGATTAACAGAAATGTAGCCAAAATAATGCAAGAAGCATTTCCTGGTCAGCTGATCTGTTCTGCAGTGGTTGATCATCTTTAGTTGATAAAGAGGCGAGTAAACATTCAAGTCTTTCAAGTTCATCTCATCTCATTTGATTTTATGTTTGCCTCAGATAAATAAATAAAAATATATAAATCCAAAATAACTGATTCATCTATCCCTCCTCTGATTTGCAAGTTGAATTCGATCATAGCTGGTCTATAAACGGGATGAACACTCCTACGTATATTCGTAAGATTATATTTACTAGTGAAAAAACAATGAAGGGACGTGTCGAAATAGTACTTTGAAGAGACTTATCCCAGCTTGGTGCGCCATTGCTGAGAAGCGGTTCAGAAAGAAACATCTTTGTCTTGATCTCCTGTCCTCTGATTGGTCGATTTCCGACTAGAGGCCCCCCTTCCTGCCTCGCTTACCCCTCCTCTCTACATTCACACATTCAGACTCCCAAAGTGTTTGTGTGAAACTCTTCTACAGAAGAAAATTGAAATTACAATTAAAGATTTTTTTCCAACACAGTCTTATGAGGTCTTTTTTTTTTTTTCCCTGGCAACCTCGAATAAAATCTTGTGTGTTTTCTTCACCTAAAAACATTTTTCCACTCAAGTTAGGATGTTTGTCTGGCAAGTTCCAACATTATATTTCCCAATTACACATTTTCCTGCAACTTCACATATTGTTTCACGTGTGTGTGTGATTCAAGCTTGCGTCTATTGACACATGCTTCATACATTTGTCCTGGGAAGAAGCAGGCGTTTGCTCATGTTTGCCTGGAACTCTGGAGAATTGAAGACATTTCATCTGATATTAAGAGACAGTTGGACAATTATTTTTCCCAGATAGACTTTCTTAATTTTATTTCCAGTCTTCTTGTGTATGAGAATGAGACTGTGAGCGCTTTATGGTTTGAAGAAGATAAAAAGCTACAAACACAAACCCCCTTTTTACCATCAATAAAGATCTTCACACCTTTTGTTTCTTTTCAAGTCAGCTGAGGAAGTAACTGCCCTCAGTCAAAGGGCGCGTTATCCTGGAAACTCTCAGCCGCTCTCCTCATATGACTTTGCTTTGATTCACATGACCGCGCACGCACGCTCGAGAACAGACAAAAAACACGCTCCTGGAAATTCAGGTCTACAAATGCCCTAAATCGGATCAGAACTAGGTCATTTCCTGTCAAAAATCTCTAACCGTTTACCAACCTCTCTTTTCCTGTCAGTCTGATCTCCAGGATGCTGCAGAGGGATCCTTCTCGCCGAGCTTCACTCGAAGAGATCGAGGGTCATCAGTGGCTGGAGGGCCTTGATAACAACCTCCTGAGTCCAGAGCCGCCGCCGCACTGGCTTTCCGGGGCCCTCTCACCGGGCTCCCCCTGCCCAGGAGCTCCTGAGTGTGGGGATCTGCTCGCTGCCAAGCCCACCACTCAGCAGACTTTTCCTGGACCGTGGCAGCCCAGCCTCAGCTTCAGCCTCCGACCTCCTCCAGCCGAGGAGCCTCCCGTCAGCAAGACACTCCCAGCCCTGCAGCAGATCTGTGAGGAGGAGGAGGAAGAAGAAGAAGAAGAAGAAGAGGAGGAGGAGGAGGAAGATGAGAAAGAGAGTTTGGTAAAGGGAGAACCTGAGGAGATGGTGGAACAAGAAGTCAAAGAGGAGGAGAAGCAGTTGGAAGCCATGAATGAGGACAGCGGATGTGTGATTTCTGATCAACCTGTCAGCCAGGGGGAGGAGTCGCTCAGTCAGACTCCTGAAGCCCCGCCCTCCTCCCTGCGAAGCTTTGCCGTGTCGTGCTGTCAGAGCCAACCTTACATCTCTGCTGAAGAGGATGAAGAACCCAACAACAACACCAACAAATCCTTCCACGCCCTCCCGCAGTCCGCATCCTGCCACTCCTGCCTCCCGGCGTCCTCGGCCAGCCCGGATGCAACGGAGGGAAAACCGGGCGGATGCCAGCGAGACGACCTCCTAAAGGAGCGATCTCAGTCGCAGAGTGTGCTGGAAACGCGGGATGAGTCCGCCCTCAGGGCGGATCAGGGGAAGCGGCACAGCGTCAAGCTGCGTGACAGACTCTTCCAGTTCCCTCTGTGCGAGAAAGCTCTGGCCTTCAACATCCCCACACACAACAAGCCCAAGATCCTGCCGCTGGCGCAGTACAACTGCTGCCATGTGCTCTGAGCGGCGAGCGCTGCCTGCCGCGCTGCACGCTCTGCGGAGGCCGGGGAGCTGCCAGGCCAAACGAGGAGATAAGAAAGTGCCTCTGGGCGAGGTGGGGGGGGCTTCAATCGCACAAACACTCAGTGCTCATGAAGAAACTTTGTTGTGGAGGAAGCTGGCGTGCAGCACAGCAGTCACACTCGCCTGAAGCTCAGCCGTTTGCTGCTGTGTACAGGAGCGACCCGAACAGACTCGGCTTCCATCCGGAGCCTGGAAGCTTAGGAAAGGAGAGGAAACGTGTTCTTGGAATAAGCTAATTCTGTTTGTTCTTGAAGGTGCCTGTTAGAAAACATGTTCTGATATATTTATTCAGTGAAACACAAAAGTTAATATAAATAAATAGAAATGTCATTCTTTTTGTATTTGGGTGTAGAATCATTGATATCAGACCCAGAACGAAGAACGGGACTAACAGACACAGCTGGAGGGTTTCTTCAGTGCAGCTAAATGGAAGTTTTTGCATTTGCAACGGACAGAATTTGCTTTTTATTGTAGTTTGTGACAACAGCAGAGATTCTTTCTAAATTATTTCTATTGTGTTTGATGTTTCCTCATTTCCCCATTTGATCCTGCGCGACGATAGCGATAGCTAGACGATAGCGATAGCTAGACGATAGCGCAGGTGTTTCATAAATCGGAAAAGAGCTGTGAAAGAAAAACCTGGAACCTTCGACCTTTTGCACAAAACCTTTTCTAACTGCGCTAGTAAAGAAAAGAAAAAGAAAAATTCAAAGTAGCCCCTCCCTGCTTGTCCAGTGTGAACACCATGCAATGTGTGAACGTAGCTTAACCCTTTAACAACCGAGCTCTAGTGTTTATCTTCTTTGATTTACTGTAATTAACACGATCAATGTTATTCCAGTAGATTTCTGAAGGAGAAAAGCGGCTCACGCCGCTTTTCTCCTTCAGAAATCTACTGGAATAACGTTGATTGTCTTAACGGTTGAAACGTTACAGTATGTTAAAGATTTTGTATTTAATCATCATCAGTGATGCCTCAGGTGTTAAAGGGTTAAGTGACAAACGAGTTACTTTTTTTTTTTAAGTGTTCAAATGAACTCCAATCCTGTGCGTTGCAAATGCAAACTCTTCAAGGTTTGAAGCATCAGCTCTTATTAAGACGGACTGTTTTAGTAGCACTTGTTTGTTTTTGCACAACTTACTCGTCACTGGTTTGAAAGCTTTTAATAGAAGCTCTTAAAAATAAGTGTTTTTATGAAATAAGCTCTGATATTTGCTGTACATTTCAATCAAGTCTGCTCTGAACAGGCTTATGAAATGGTTTATGGGGTCAATAACTGGGATGCGGGTCTCCCACCTTCTGTTTTTAATACAAACATTTCTTATCTAATCTTAGCTGTTCTTATTTTTGGGATCTTAATTATATTTTTTTCTTTTATAACACTGCTAAGATATTGATTCTCGGGCGAGATGTGCAATTTAGCATGTTGTTTGTGGCAGTATACATCCTTGTGATGGAACAGTTGTTGCTCTTGTGTGATGAACAGCACAGTATTTACTGTAGCCAGCAGCCTCCTTCATGAAGCATCCTTATTTTTCCTCCATAAATGAGCTCCGTTTTCCTTTCTCTGAAGCTTTTGTAAAGTAACAGAAGGACTAGTCTGCACAGTGGGTGACAACCTGCTTAAATCCGGACCGGCTGTGGCGTAAAATCTGGTTATGGCTCGCCGTTGGAGCTTATAATCTGTGCAGAAGAGGAGTAAAATAATTAGTTCCTGTGTGGTTGTCTCCCCTCACTGTCTGCTGACCTGCATTTAAACTAGGACCACGCCTTTCAAGGAACCTATTTTTCTGTAATTATTTATTAAAATGGTTAAAATCAACCAACTGCATGTCTGCTGTGTCTTTACTTTGTGCAATATTTTCTTAATATTTAAAAAAATAAATATTTGTCTACTTTTGGGACAACTAAAATCTTTATTTTGGGGTTAAAACCAGCAGTTTTTATGATTAATTCAGCATAAACAATTATTTATTTATTTTTAAACAGGCCTACACCTGTCTTTTTTAATATTTTTTTTTATTACCTTTTCAGCATATTTTCCAACATAAACATACCTCAGCACAGTACGAATCCAGAAAATCATAAAGATTCTTGTAGCAATGTCAAGCAAAACGAAATTCCTTCTGACAGGGTTTAAAAGATAATAATAAATGAATTTTAAAAAATATAGAAGTTTGGAAAAGAAAAAAAGAGTAACCCATACATTGTTATTCAAAGATTAAAGCTTTTAAGGGGCTACACATTTTAACAACTTTTCTTTCAGTCCCACTCTGATCATCTTTTCATCTATTTTAAAAGAGCTTTTTTTTTTTTTTTTTGATAATGCCATTTTTAGCCAAAATCTTTAAAAAAAAAATGTTTTCTTGGACACAATTTCTGCAGACCAGTAAAGTTGTGGGCAGGTCCATTGGCATGGAGCAACCCCATTCCCCTTTCCCATCACCCATAACTAGCGGTTTGCACTCTGACACTAGCTTACAGCCGTAAACAAACATTAAGGCAACAAAATGGCGAGCAATACTGGAGCTTTAGCTGTACAGTTTGATCCAGTTTCCAGGTCAGACAGCGAAAACAAAGACATCTATTCGTCTACAAGTGGATACATCAGAATGGAGCAAAGCAGGACCTCAAGTACATTTCAAACTGTATTTTTTTTTTGTCTGCTCCTGTTTGTCAATGATTCACAGAGAGAAATGCTCAAAAAGGACATTTAAATTTTCTTAAAATATCTCCTCATCTGAAAAAAAGCCACAAGTTTTTCCCCTTTTGGCATCGGGGGTCACTGATCAACGCATTTGCTTTGGCATTGATATTACTGCCGGATGCCCTTCCTGACACAACCCAGTTTGTCATTGGAGTGGGTCTTTGAAGATTTAAAATTTATCCAAAAGAAAACTTTATATTCTCTATTTTTTTTTCTTATTAACGTAAAGATTATTCCACTGAGACCAGAAACAGGGCATACAATGCACTAAAATCTAAATAAAAAGCCAAGACTCTTTACAAAAGTACAACGTCAAAACCACAAAACGTATCATTTGGTGACCTGATCAGCATGTTTTCTTTGATTTTTAATTTTAGCTTGTTATGGCAAAATAAAGTGATGGGTTTTTATTAAGTTCTTCCTACATTTTTCTAATATTTTCATGACAAACAAACTGAATATCAGTGCATGAAAAAAGGTAAAAATAATAATTTAACACAAAATCTTTTTTTTTTATATTCAATCAAAACAACTTGTTTCTTTTGAATGTTTATTGTATTGCCAGCAAACACGATGAAACCTAAAACTCTGAACCACATTCATGTATGTATTTACAGTCTAGCGATTAATGTCATGTCATCTCTAAGAATCATCTTTGGCTAAATGATCCCGCACAGTGGTCCTGCTGCACTCACAGCTACATGGAACAAGCAAGCTGCTTGAAAATAACCTCAGATGCAAAAACAAACATGAAGGTGTAGAGCGCCACCTGGTGGGTGGAAAAAATAAAACTTACTATAAAACAGAGAACAAATACAGGGACTTAAATGTAGGCCCTTTGTTTCTGCAGCATCAAATACTCAATGTAAATATACATTCTGCAAACAAAATAAGGCAAAATTACATTTTTTTACAAGATAAAAAACCCCCACACATCTTTGGTTTTCTCACCTGAGCTGTCAACTGATATTCACAAACCAAACACATTCAATTGTCCAAACAATTCCAGAATAATACACATTTTTTTCTTTTTACAAATTAAATACTTAAAATTTGCCAACACAAACGGTGAAAAAGCATTTGGCAAAGTGTTAGTATTGTTCTTTTATTCAAAGAACCTAATGTACTGCTTTCAACTCAATCTGTGCAGCAACATTCCTAAAATATTGTCTTTAGATATCATTACAACCAAAAACAAAGGGAATTTCTTAAAATAAGAAAAGTTCATGTCGTCTAAAAATACCTTAATTTTTAAAAATAAAACACTTTGAAGCTGCTGTGTGAATCGCAGGTGCAGAATGCATTTTGCAGGATCTGCAGAGGCACAGTGAACGCAGCACTTTAAAGCACTAAGCTGGTGGACATCCTCTATTATCAGACACTACTTTGGGTTATGGAAGAGTTTGCACTTTTTAATAACTGAAACTAGAGCTTCATGCCTATATATGTAGATGATGTTTAAGTCACGTGTGATTTTTGGTTTTATAATAAGGCAGCATAGTAAAGCTTGATTTAGATATGAGCCCTGACAAACCACCAGGTTGGTGTGTCACGATGCAACTACTATCAATATTAGATAATATCAATATGATCCTAACTGAAAGAGAAACAAATCTGCTGACTGATCACATCATTAAAGTTAGAGGTTTTACTAATTTTGCTTCTCAACTTGGAAGATGTTTCAGACCAAACCAGGTAAGCCAAACATCCAACACATAAAATTTGCTTCGATTTGAATGTTCAGCTTTTAAAGCCTTTTAAACTTGCTATTGATATAAGACTGTTTTTGGAGTTGAAGTTCAAAAGTGAAAGTCAAAAATCTACATTAATGAAATAGTTCAAAATTGTGCACTACGAAACCCTATTTGGGCTTAAAAATGTACTTGTGGTACTAAAAAAAGGTGAAAAGTTAACTAGTGAGATGTACATTTTCTATAGGTAAAGAAGTAAAGCTCTTGTAGTCCTTTATAGCTGACTTGTATGACCAAAATATCCCACTAGTTCAGTGGTCAGCAATCTTTAACAGTAAAAGAGCCATTTGGGCTTGTTTTCTACTGATCAAAACCTAGGAGGAGCCACATAGTCTTACTTTAGCCTTTAAGAAATTTAGATTTGCATTCATGGCCATCTTTTCGTTTTTTTTAATTGAATAAATTATGTCTATTTTTTTGGCACGATCAAAATCAAAACTATAAAAAGTAACTAGCATTTCTCAAAATTTGTTTTTTTAACGTTTTTACCTTTTACTTTTAGTAGAGGCCCAATTAGCGAAAAAGCTAGCTCCTTCCCTAATTACTAGTTGAACTCCAAATTAGCATAAAATTCCTTAGTTATAAATCAGCTAAAATGTTAGCATGTTGCTAAAATAAAAGCTAAACTCTAAATTAGCCTAAAAAAATCGAGTAGATAACAAATTAGACAAAAATGCTAGCATATTGCTTAAATATTAGCTTAGCTCCAAGTTAGCATAAAAAATTTAATTAGAGGCCAAATTAGCCAAAATAAAAATAAGCTAGCTTGTTGCTCAGTTACTAGCTGAACTCCTAAATGGCCTAAAATTCTTTAGTAAACTAAATTAGTCTAAATTATCCCAAAAACTTCAGTAGATAACAAATTAGCTGAAAACATCAGCATGTTGCTAAATTATTAGCTAAACCCCAAAGTATAAAATCCCTCAGTAAACTAAATTAGACAAAAATAGAAGCTAAACTCTAAATTAGCATAAAAACCCCAGTAGTTAACAAATCAGCCAACAATGTAAGTATGTTGTTAAAATAATAGCTAATCTCCAAATTTTTATTTTAAAACTGTGGTTTTTGTTCCTATTTTAGGGCCAGTTGCACCAATTGGTTGATGTATTTCAGGGAAAAACACAAACTTAGAAGAACGCTGTTTGTTGTGTTGGAATGATTGATAAAATGACTTGAAAATATTATGTGAGAAAAAAAACGATAATTTTTCCAACACAACGTGAATGCAAAATAACTTTCTGCACCTAAAGGGGAAAACCAAAATTACAAGATAATTTTTAAATCATCAGTATGGATTATCAATGTAATTTATTCCGTAAGGTTTCAACCGTTTACACGATCAACGTCATTCCAGTAGATTTTGAAGGAGAAAAGCGGAGCCGCTTTTCTTCTTCAAATCTACTGGAATGACGTTGATCGTGTTAATGGTTGAAAAGTTATAGTAAATCAAAGAAAATAAACATTGAAGGGTCAACGGATCACATATGACTCTCTTTGACCCCTGAACAAGTGTCACAAATGCTGACGAGGAACTGAATTCAGTTTATATTTGTGCCACACAAATTCAGCTTCTAAATTTAGCAGCTTTTTTGCATCAAAAATGCTAAATAAATTTGATGCCAGCTTTTTCAGATGTTCCATAAATATTCTTTATGTATTGGCACCGCTGCTGCTTAAATTAACCAGATTTTTTTTTATTTCTGTTGTAAGTTTTGATAGAAAAGTTCTAATCAGCACAATGTTTTCTGAAATACTTGGTCACATTTTGACAGAGCTGACATCACTTTTGATTAAGCTTTTAACTGTAACAAACTATTCTGGGCATGTTTGAGAGGTAAAAAAAAGTCCCTCACTAATGACTACTATTTTTGTAATATAAATACTGAAAACAAATGAAGAAAATCTCAATTAATGAGTTAATTAACTAAAGATACTTTCAGCATTACTAGTAAAGATGAAGATTTTATGCTAAAAAGGTTTGGAGGCTAGAAGTTGTTGGTTCAAATCCTGGCTGTGTCCTCTGGGAATAGAAGATGGATGTAATCCCACAACCAAACACTAGATGGCAGTTTAACCTACTTGGAGCTGATGCAGCTGAAATATGAACGTTAAAACTGTTTCACTAAAGAAATAAGACCTCAATAAAAGCACATCAAGCCACATTATAGGCTTTGGGGGTTCTTGAAACCTCAAGCTCCAATCAGACCTGCAGAAGTCTTTCCTATCAAGAAAATTGTGGGATGTTATGAGACCTCTTGGAACAAACTTAGGACTCTCGAACTTCAAGTGTCTGTAAAAGAAAAGAAAAGATACATCAAAACCACGTTCTTTGAGGATGAGATGTGTGCAGCTGAGCCTCACCATCTGTCTGAGGGCCTGCATGGAGGCATATTCTATATGCTCCCTCTTCTTGCGGATCCAGTAGGGTTCATCTGGAATCACCACCGCGATGATGAACTTCACCAAGAACAGAACGTGCTGAAAACACAAAACAATAGTTATCACACTTGGAGTGACGGTGATGGTCTCTTTGTCTCCTACCTCAATTATGACGGCCACCAAGAGAAGGTTGCCGCCGCTCAGCCCGTTCTCCTGCCCCCACACCTGGATGTGTGGCGACAGCAGCAGCAGCCAGCAGTTGGACACGACCGAGACAAAACTCAAGACCTCAAAGGCAATCTGGAACACAGAACGTTTTCTTTCAAAACGGTGTCCCAAACCAGGAATTTCACGTTTTTTTGTGGTGTTCTGCGCTGACCTGCCACACGCCCATGCCAGCCACAGGGGCGTAGAAAGGTTTCCGGAAGAGTTTGCAAATCTTATAAGCGTCTGATCGGATCTCTGTCATGTTGTTGAGGAGAAGCAGGACGGCAGTCAGAGGAAACACGCAGGAGAAAAGGCTCAAATACCCAAACTGCACCAGGAGCTCAATGTATTCTGCAAACAGGCCCTGTGACAGGAAAGGTGAAACTTCACTTGTTGTATTCATTTTTTTGGTCAGACACAAACCTTTAGGCTGTCAACTTACAGGAAACGGAGGCAAAGCTCTTTGGTTTCTGAATTTGTCCTCCTGCGGGTCATCTTCTTTCTCATTCCTCCGGGGGGCGCTAATGAATCTGTCCACCAGGAAAGGTATAACCACTTCTGTTACCTGATTCACCAGCTGGGTCACGATCAGCAGAGACGCCAGACGCTTTAGGAACACAAAAATAAGCATTCAGTGGCAGGGTTCAATAGCACAGACGAACTACATCTTAGACCCTGCAGACCACAAAGATCATTTCAAATAAAACTGATTAAATTAGAGGTGTGTATCTTTTCCCCTCACATGATTTGATACGCATCTCAATAAACGGTCTACAAATCCATACATAAAAGATTTAACTAACTTTTTGGTGATACGATACAGTCTGATTCTTTTACCAAAAATGCTAAAATCTAGATATTTCTTATTCATATGACATTAACTTTCAATGTGAATCTATTTTTTACATTCATAACCGATACTGCTGTTACTCTCTATCGATTTTTTGATAAGTTTTGAACATCTTTTACATCCCTAAATAAAATACAACGTCATAAAATTTAGTATACAAGTCAACTCTGCAATTGAAAAAAAAAGATTTGTGGACAATTTGTAGAGATTTTATCAGTAAGACCTAATAGCCAGAGTAAAGCACGACAGAGCATTTCTTTATTCAAATCGTGATGGATCAAATCAGATGAAAACCTGCAGTTTGAAAAACCTCAGGTTTGTGATGCAGCAACTATCACAGTCTCTCTGCTCCACTACAATCCTAAATCCCCCACTTTCAGACAGATAGATCCATGAATGTCTTCCTTTTCCTCGTCTGAGCTGCCATCTGGCTCTAAACTGTACACCTGACAGCTCTAATATTTCTCTCTGTTTATTTATTTTCTTTTACTGTGTTAGGTTGGGGTTGTGAGGGTCTGTAAGCTAGCGGGAGAGAGTGTAAGCAAGGGGATCATGGGAAATGAGCGCCTGTTCACAAGGTGAATTTCTGATTAACTACTTTTGAAAAAACTAAATAGACTTTTTGATTTTGGCTAAAATCTGCATAATTGAAACAATTTTACAATAGATAAAATATAGTGTAGGTGTGAGAATTAAAAAACGATTATATAAAGACAAAAGTTTATTTCATGCAATGCAAAGTTCTAGAAGATGCTAAAACGTTACCTTTCGGAGAAGAGGCACGTCCTGCTTGTAGAAGGCGATGTGGAAGAGCACTGCAAAGTTGTTGAAGAAGGTAAACTAAAGAGATGAGAGGTGAGACGATAAGACACGAATCGCTCTGGGGAGACTTGGTGAATGAGAGGAACTCACCACCAGGACTTTAGCTGTCAGGTGGTTTTCGTAGGCTGACTCCTCCCTGTGGTTCTCTGAAGGGACACAAGAAGAATTCATTTGACACACTTTATTCTGCTTGTGATTGAGTTTTATGACTACTTATTGCTTCATCTTAATCCACAACTATGATCGTACAAACTAGCATAAAGAGCAATGGGACTCCCCTTAATTCCTACGTACCAAATTCGGTGAGGGACTGCGCCACTGTCCTGTAAACGTTCCCCAGCATGTTTGTGTAGACGATGTGGAGCACTGAGGGGATGTAGAGCAAAGTCTGGGACAGGTAGGAGTCCCAGTCTTTGTGCAGTTGCTTAACTTGAGCTTCCCCAAAGTAAAAACACATCATCCCTAGAACCACCAGCCCTGCAGGGGGCAGTAGAGCAGATATTAAAACACCATCTTTTTTTTTTTTAAAAAGTATGTTTTCGAGCCTTACCCAGAAACATCCCCACCACTGGGACAGACACCAGCAGCATTCGCAGGTCTCTCTGCCACTCGGAGAAGAGCGGCTCCACGCGGCCCGTCACCGGGTTGACTCCCAGGTTGCCGTGGAAACTGGGGCGGGGCTCTGCAAAGCGCTCAGCCAGCTGCAGGGTCCCCCAGCGGTACGACAGAGTGGCGCTGCGGCGCTTCCAAAGCTCCATCACCACCGTGGACCAGAGCATGCTGAACACTGCCTGGATCATGTGACCGCTGACCACCAGGCCCGAGTCATCCTGGATGTCCGGCAACGGAGACTTGGAGACCGAATCCCCCATCTCCTTCTGGACCTCACCTGTTTATGAGATCACGGATCAGACTTTATAAAGGCCTTAAGCGGTCACCATTGACTGGAACCACAATCCAGAGAATCACAGAGGATCCACGATAACCATAGAACAGATGATTCTCATTACATTTCTAACAGTAGCAGTCTGCAAATTTAACCCTGAAATACAGAAATAATAGACATTAACTGAATAAACTAGTAAAAATTCAATTAAAAATTTAACCAAAAACGTTTTTAGTTTGAAATATTTGATTTAAAGCAAACATAACAAGAGTTATGAAATGCAATTAATAATCCTTAAAGTAAATACTTGAAGTTTTTTAGGTTTATGTGTTCTTTTACTCAGTTTTCATATTGTTTTGACATTTTATTTGCTTTTTTGGGGGGTTTACACGTTTGTATTTTGTCTGTATATTTTTTAACCTTTGCTGTAAAAACACGAGGAAAGTTTGATTTTAATTTTTGCAGTCAAAATAGAAAAAAATTACTATTTGGAATTGAGTTTTTTGTACAATTTCAGGAATTTATGTAATGTAATGAAACAATATGTGTAAAAATCAAGCTGTGGTTTAAAAAAAAAAGAAGAATTATCATTAAAATGACTTTAAAGAGAAAATCTGAAAGCCGTGAAAAAATGTCTGGCCTATTAGAGGTTAAAGACTTAAAAAAAATTAAATCCAATATATTATTAAAATTACTAAAGCCTCGTTTAAACAGACACTCTTTGAAATAGATCAGAAATCATAAGTCTACGTAAAAGCATTTTTTTTTCTTACAAATCCTTAAGTTGCTGATTATAAAATATCATTATCACACACGATGTTATCTCTTGTGTCAGTAATGGAAACATTTGTGTTTTCCAACCCTTCCCTGTGAGAAAAGTGTCCACGAGCAAAACACTAAACTCATCAGAATTATCAATCCTGCAGCCATAATTCAAAGTAGTCTTGTAAAATTATAAAAGTGGATCCTGGAGTGTAAATATTTAACCAGCGCTTTGAAAAGATTCACACATAAATATCTCTGTTTTATGGAACTGTTGATAACTGCAAAATGCAAAATGAAGGATAATGTTGATAACAAGTATGTGAGGAGCATGAACAGCCAGTAACTGAACAAAGTTCACAGCAGGAATAATGTTTGTTTTTTTAATTATCTGTTATTAGATATTTTTATATACACACAATTATTTTTTCTTTACAATTAGAGCTCCATTTGTGTAAATAAAATGTTTTTCCAACCTATATTAACCTGTCACTGAACTTGAACATTTGACCTCAATACAATCTATCCACAGTTTCCATCAATAATAAGATAAATTATAATTTTTCGTACTGAATTGTTTGGAACAAATGAAACAAATCAAATGTCTAAAACTCAAACCACATTTGACTTTTGCTTCCCTGTGGAGGAAATGACAGAATTACTGCAGTATATGAGAGCGATAAAGAACCGTACCTGAGTAGTATGCGATGGACAACCCCAAGACTGCTGGTGGGAGCAGAGACCAAGTGTAGAAATCGAGGAAGCTGAAGTAGAAAGCCACAGAGCTCCCAAAATACTCGTTCACAGAGTCTGGAGAAATAATAAATAATAAGTAAAGCATGAACCAGAGCTCACAGAAGGCAAAAATGATCAAACCCACCAAGTGGCTGGGAGAGATGGTTCCCCAGGTACCAGGCTTGCTTCAGCTGCTTTAGTTTTTCCGAGTTGTGGAGAGGAAACATGTCTACAACCACACCGGCGGAGCACAGCTTCTGCCCTGCAGGACATTCAGGAGCATCACGTCAAAAAAACAAAAAACAAAAAAACAGCAAAGACAGGGATAAAAGCAACAAGATTTCTGCTATGAATCAATCAGAAATGCACATTTATTCTTTTTTTTTAACTGTTTAAGACTGATGTTTTACTTCCTGCGTCAACAGTCCCGCCCACAACCCAGAATTGTTGTTCTTATAAGCTACTGCTGCTGTGCATAAAATGACAAAAGTTTTTTTTATTTTAGCTAAAAACGACATAATCATAATAAAAAGATCACTGGGAACGATTTTTACATTAGAAAAAATATATAGTTGGAGTGGGACTTCAAGCTAGCCTTCATGTACAATTGTAAGTACTCCTCTAATGTTATCTTGGAGTTGTAGGTCGCTGTAATCTAGTGGGAAAGCGTATAAACAAAGGGTTGATGGGATGTCAGTGCTGGCTTACTCCCTATTAAGAGTCCCGCCCACAACTCTGTGGTGAATTTTTAATGAACTATTGCTGCTCTGCAGAAATTATGTCCTAGAAAACCACACAGGCTAAAAACAACAAAACAGATATATTGTTTTTTTTTTAGTTTACTTAGTCTGTAGAGGGACTGGTATTTCAATAAAACAAAACTCGGCATTCAGTGGCATTCAGCAGCTGAAGTCAGGCGTGTCTGACCAACACTGGCAGATTGTTTGCTTTATCAGTGAATGATTCCGGAGCATGTGAGCTCTGACGCCACTCACAGATGTTGTCCCGATTCTGCAGCGTGTATTTATCAGGAAGACCCGGGATCCTCAGGTCCTTCTGCGCTCGCAGCCCTTCAAGCTCATACTTCACGATGTACTCCCGCTCTGCCAGAGTCAGAAACGCCTCCATGTCGTCTGTCGCGCACATGAACAAAGGCGTGAACGTGCTGCCATATGAAAATAAAATGATTATGAAGCCCGATTGTGAATTCACTTGAATTTCTGAAGTTGTCTCTGTCGTTGTAGGAGAAGGCCTCCATCTCTCCGGTGTGGTAAACCTTACAAAGGCCCAACTCCTCCGTGGCTCGCAGTAACGTGCAACGAGGCGCTGACACCACAATGATGCTGCCTCGTGCGTCTTCGCCTGGATGGGCCAATAATGCAGCACCTGGAAAAATATAAATCATACTCAGATTTAACAGAAAAATAGAGCTTAAACAAAAAAAAAACAGAATTACTGAATTATGAAAGGAGTTCCACAAGTCACAGTTTTTGGACCCTCCTGATTTTAATATCGGCAACACTTATTTATGTCTATATAGAAAGCTGCAACAGCTTGCTGTCAAAGAAGAAGTTAAACTGAAGCTCAAAACTAGTATCTGTGAACTCTAGTCACGTTTCCATTAACTCTGAAATTTCGCAAATTGTAATTTCGCTAATAAATTCTCCCAATGGAAACACCAAAATTAAAAAAAAACTCAATTTTTTTAGTGAATCAAATAAAAAAATAATTGTTGTCATTCATTGCCGTGTTTTTAATGACTTATCCTGTGAGTTGCTTTATTGCAAAATTATGATTTAATGGAAACGGGGTTCTTTGTTTTTTCAAAATTCCTAGAATTTCGATAAAGTTTTGCACAAATGTGTAATGGAAACGCAGCTACTGTCATGAGGAGTTCTTTCTAATGAATATGTTACATTGAGCAATGTTTGCCCCTCCTCCTTTGCCCTCACCTGGTTGCCACAGCTGCATTACATTTGTCATTAGTCCTCAGGTATTTAAGTAATTGTCTTTTCTTTTTTTTTTGTGTCACAGAGTCTTGTGTACCAACTATGTCCTGTCACACTTAGTTTCAGTTTTAATGTTTCATGTCGATCACTCCTCAGTGCATGAGTGCAGAGTTTCAACAGCTCGCTTTCTCTTTTGCTATGTTGTTGCTGCTCATAACATTTTACTTTGTCATCTTTCTCCGTTATAGTTTTTACTTGTGCAAGTTTTTGGTCTGAGCTTCTGAAAACTCTCACGGCTGCATTTGGATCTTGAGTGAAGCCCGACATGAATGTGGAACAAACCATTCGCAAGGACAATAAAAATAATGTGTTTGAATGACTAAAGTCTTAAAATCATTTTCAAATTTAGCTGATAATTGTATGATACACTTTTTCAAATGGAAGTTAAAGAAACATGTAATTTATTTCGAAAGCATATTAATTACAAATTAATATGAATCAATTTGCTAATATTTCTGAAATATTTTATAAGCAAATTAAAAGCAGCTCCTTCATTTACATTAAAACTGACTAATTTGAGGTTTAATATTCTTGGAATGCTTCATTAATCAATTTAAACCATTAAAATTATGAGGGGACTCAGAAACATGAAGCTTAATGCTCTAAAACAGTTAGAAATATAGATAATTGTTCATATTTTGAAGCCCAATGAGGCAAATTCCTTTGTGATTTTGGGCTATATAAGTAAAATTGAATTGAATTGAATAATTCAATAAGGTTTTCCTTTGAAAAGAACATTTTTTTCACCATCACTTGATTCTTGTGTTTTCTTTCTTGGGGAAATCTCCATCTCACCTCCATCTTTTTGCGCAGCTCCTATCAGTCTGATGAGCCAGCGCTTCGTCTCCGGGCCGACCTTGTCCCCCAGCTTCACCAGGACCAGCGGCTCCACCTGCTGGGACTCGCAGCAGGGGCAGCTGGCTTTGGTCCAGTCTGCTTTAACCGGGGTGGAGCTCAGTTTGTTCAGAGGTTTTCCATCACTGTCCTGCTGCTTTAAAAACCCCAACCGGCCACCAGCTCCACCTTCATCATCCTCTGCCTTCATCATGATGAGACTGCAAAACAAATGATAAAAACGGCTAAGAGACAATAACAACAGAATAAACACCGAATAAACACAACAAAACTAAAAGTAAGACAGTATGACTTCCCAATTACTCAGTGGCTTGTAGATACAATTCTAATTATTAGTCGCTAAATATAACTTAAAAATTGAATTTGTTATTTTAATTTCATTTTTTATTTCAGTCTTTTATTGTGTCTTCTGGCGACAAATAGTGTTAATAAAATTGTACTTTAACTGTCTTAAGCTCTTCTGGCTCTGAAGAAAGGAATCAATAAACTTAAAAAAAAAAATAAGAATATAGAAACTATTCTAAAATTTTACAAGGATTTTCAAAAAACTGATCTGAGCTGCTGTGATGTCACAAACTTAGTGACAATTTAAGTAATTTCACATGAAAAACAGGATTTTTTTTTAAAAACATGAATAAATTAAAAGCCCTGATAACATTTTGGTATTTGCTTCATTGGCTAAAGCAAATCCAAAATGGAAAAGAAAAAAATGTATAATGATAAATATAATTATGGATGCACTGCAACTGCTAAAACAGCTTGGATGCATCCTAAATGTGCCGTTTTTTAACTAGATGACAAATAAATTGTATTAAAGTTGATTAAATTTGAAAAAGAAAATTAAAAAATATATAGTTGCTTATACATAGGGACCCTCAAATTGCATTACCATCTACAGTAGTTGCTTTGTGCATCTTCCTGTTTTAAAAATATTGCTTTGGTATCTTGTCCTATACATTTCAGTGACAATAATGTGTAATATAATATCATATGTATGAAAAAAAACACAAATGTCAGCAAATATCTGTAAATCTACAAAGATGTTGAATGTTTTAATCCTAATATGTCCAAAAACGAAAGAACACAAGATTTTATGTGCTGAAAAATACAGAGAAGAGCATCTCAAGATTGTTTTTCAGATTTCTCACATTTAGTAAAATACTAAAAAAAATGCAATAAATGCAGAACAATATGTTTATGTTGAATAATAAGTCATAAAAGCTTCAGAGATTCAGTGTCCCTGAAAAAGAGGACAACAAATTCATTTTAGGGACCAGATTAAGGGTAACTTAGAGAGTATTGTATAAAGGAAGGGGTTGAGCATCACTCCACTTTCTCACAGGATGCCACAAAAAAGCCCAAATGATTAAACCTCCACTGCCATGCTTGACAGTTTGAGATGTTTTGTGTTTTGGGGAAAAACATTTTTAGAAGTCTCATTCTAAAACTATGACTTTTTACAAATTTAATTTAAAAAAGGGTAGTTTTCTAAAGCCTCATTTCCAGTGAGCGGTCCAGTCCGGTCTGGTAAGGAGTTCAGTACGGTCCAGTTAATTCTGGTTAGCGTTTCCATTCATTTAAGCCTCGTTTCCACTGAGAGGTTTATTTTCACGTTGCATGCGTGACGGGGACCGCTAGCGTGTCATTGCAATGTGACGACTAATAAAGAAACAACAGTGGAGGTCATCCAGCAGCTCGTCTTTTTGTTGCTTTAACAGGAATTTAATGTGATTTGAAGGAAGATTGCGGGAGATGAAGAAGAATACTACCATAAAGAGGAAAACTGAGTTGCTAGCTTAGCGCTATATTGGTGCTTTCTAATGTCATCATCACTTATGACAACTAATGGGTGGCAAAACCGACTCCGCCCCAATCGTCCCGTTCTGGGTTCCTCTAAGGTCCAGGTCAGAACTGCTTAATGGGTCCATTTTATAATGGAAACACTCAAAATACTGGATTGAACCGGACCATTCAGTGGAAACGAGCCTTAAGACATAGTTTCTGCAGAGCAACAGGAGTTCATCAGAAATTTGCCTCTGTTGGTGTAGAAGTAAACCTCTGCCCATTTCCCATGATCCCTTTATTTACATGCTCTCCTGCTAGCTTGCAGCCTCCCACAACCTCAAGCTAACATTAGATGTGCAGCGATACTAAAGCTATCCGGCCGTACAGTTTTGAGCCAGATCCCAGCTTAACAAGGAAAATAGATCTATTTGTCTGAAAGTGGATGGATCTAAATGGAGAGGAGTGGAGAGCTTGTGACCCTCCAAACGTAGTTTATAGCAACTAAAAACTGTTTCAATTGCCTTTTTTTTTCTCAGCTCCTAATTTACTTTGATTTAAATGAAAAAATATTCACAATTTTCTTTATACATGTCCTTAATCATCAGAAAAATGCTACAAGAACACATTAAAAACACAATTTTCACTGGAGTGGGTCTTTAAAGGTTGTTTTAACTGTCACAAGAACATTATCCTACAAGTCTTGTTGTTTGTTTAAGCACCATTCTGCAAAAATAATCTTTGCTCTAGAGATTTTGAGATTTACACGGGTTTTCACGTGTGCATTATCTTCATCATGGTAGAATGATGGGTATGCACGAACAATAGTATCATGTATGTTTAGTGAACATGAGCAAACTGCATGGAAACCACTACTGTTTCTGTCTGAGTTCCTAAAGAAAAAAAGATTGTTGAAATATTAAAGGATCAATAACAATCTTTTGCTCATCATAAGCTGAATTTACACACAGTTGGGATCCAAACATGGTCATATCAATGACAAAAAGTCTTAGTTTGACTTCAGTTCTTAGTAAAAGTTACTAGAAAAACACAATAAAATATGTATAAATATATATAAAAATATTAACAAAGTCTATCAACACTTTCACTGTTTTGTTCTTTAAAATAGCTGTTTGATGGTCTTTTTTCATCCGTTTCTGCCTATTTGAATAGTCAGACGACTGTTATAACCTCTTTATTCATGTCAGTATTTGCATCCTTTCAGTTACCACTGCAGAGTCAGCGTGGAGCCTCAGTTTGAATGTCAGAATGAACACACAGCAGCTGCAGCCCGATGACAACATAAACACACTTCACACTCAAGGAAACTGTCATTGCTGCTCATTTCCGAGCACAATGGAACAAAACTCTTTCACTGCACTGAAACCAAGCTCAAAAACAGCCATATAAGCAGAAGTGGAGAACAGAAAGCGAGACGGAGCGGGTGAAAACCTTAAAAGGAAGAGAAATAAGGAGTACGGAACCTGGCAGGGTTCTGATGATGAAGTTCTGGTCTCCAGTTAGCGGTCAGGCTCCCTCCAAAGCTGGCTGTAAACAGAGGACCATGAAGGCGAAAAGCTCTGATGAAGCTCCCAGACAGAGAACCAGGAACCACAGCGCACTCTCACTGACTGCATACTCACCCAACCCTGCTGTGCGGGCCCTCCCAGCCTTCCCTCTATCGGGACAGAACTATGTGTGTGTGAGTGTGTGTGCATTCAAGGAATGCAGAGGAACTTCCCAGAGGCTGCAGGGTGTGGAGGCTTGTTTGGCTTATATTGAAGCTCCTCCCTGCAGCCACCTCCCTGTTACACTGCTGCCGCTGCAGCTCCGGGTCCTACTGCACCACTGTGTGAGTGAGTCTGCACTTCAGAGCAAACGCAGCTTCAGCTTCAACGCTCAGGAAGCTGCTGCAGTGTGTCCAAACCACTGAAAACAGGAAAGTGAAACTAAAACTCAGGAAATGCATATCAATCAGTCAACTTCTAGTAAAAACAGAGGTATAACATGTAAAACATTAGGAAGAAGTCTATATGATGATGTAATATTGATGCTCACAACACATGAGAATAAAAAAAATGAAAGAAAAGGAGATTTGTTTATGTTTTAATTCATTAAAATTCTTTAAAAAAGCAAGGACATCTTATACTTTCTTTAAAAAACATTGTATTCCAAATTAATGTTGTTTTTCATGATTTTTTTCCCTCCTAAATTAAAATAATCCAGCAAAAGGAAAAGTTACTCCCTTTTCAACCTCAGAGTCGAGGTAAAAACAACCAAAGTTAAGGTAGATTATTTTTAACGAAGGATTTTTAAAGCGTATAAAATACAGGTCTACAAAAGTCTGCGTAAAAACATATTTATTTAACATTTCTGAACAATGGGAGCATCTGCCCCTTGAGATGGCACATCTCGTTTTCAAGTTATTTAAACAGATAACTTAAATGAAGATGGAATATCGCGTAACAAGAATGCAATTAAGATACATTTAAAGTATATAACCAATACTCATATAAATCCACATTCATACACGCACACATAACAGCTCTCAACTTTTCACCGCTCATCACAATGCATTTAAAAAAACAAATTCAGTCAAAGTACAGAGAATAAAAACTATGAAGGACAAAACCAAACAAAATATTAAAATAAAAGGACAAAAAGGCTTAGGAATTAAGTCACGTAATGAGAAAAAATGCAAATATCTTTTATGCTGAAAGAGCTCTTTTAAATGATGGAAGAGATGTATAAGAAAAATGTCAAATTTAACTTTTTCAAATTTTATGCAAAGGTGGAACTTTTTAATTAACACAAACACTTTTTCCTCCTTGATTAAAAAAAACTCAAGTACGGAAAACTACAACATATAATTGTTCTGATCAGTTTAACTAATATTGTTAAAACATTCGTATTGATTAGTCAATTTATATCAGTTCATAACAATACAATTTTTTTCTTGTGAAACATTTTAAGTAAAAAAAAATAAAAATAAATATGGATCCACATTTTTTTTAAATTATGTACCATTTAAAAACGACTGTTTTACTATATGTTATATGAAAACCCTTATGTGTGTTTAATTTAATTGTGTGTTTTGTTTTGCTTTCCTTTCTCTTTATTTAATGATGTAACTAATTTCTGCCGTTTTTACACACTCTATAATGGAGTCCATATTTACATAAAATTTTATGTAAGATTATAAGTGAATGATTTGCCTCCAGTTTTAACTTTAGCTGCGACCACAAAAACCAGAGTTTTACAAACAAAAATAAAAGAAAGTATTACTGTTGGTGGTAAACCATCTCATTTAAAACCTACAAAACAAGATTTGCTCTTAATGTTTTAGTTAATTACTTAGATGGGGTTGATAACTTAAAATTCGACTTAAACTTGATAAAAAAACAATTATTAGTGTACCTGTTGTAATGACGGTTGCAATCGGCATCTGGCGTCTTATTTTGAAAATCAAGCAGGAGCTTCCTCTTCCGCGACAACTTCCTGTTTGTCTGAATCTCGTAGCGTGAAAATACGAAATGTATTTTGATAATAGTTTCATAAACACTGACACTTTCCTCCTTAAATAAAAAAATCCAGAAGTAGTTGTGTTTAAAGAAAATTACTAAAAGTACCGCATGTATTATACTTTTTCTGATCAGTTAAAAATAAGAACATTGTCCTGAATCTGTCTTGTCTGGATAAATAAAGGTTTAATGATGTGTGTGTATATATATAATAAATATATTTAATCTTATAAGAGGCCATGTTTAGGACAGTTTTGGTTGTTGCTCATACTTATTAACTTTGTTTATTCTTTATTGATTAATTAAAATAATAATTCAGCAAAACAAAATCATTGAGACTCACATGCCCTAATTTTGACCTTATAAGGAAGAAAATAGGTTGAAACCAGAGAAAAACAGGAGAGGATTGCCTAAGAGGAAAAACCGTTTGCTATTTCCCAAACTAAAGACGAAACTGAAGAAAAGACAACAGGGATACACAAAACGTAAAAATGTAATCTGTGAGCACGGGTGTGAAAAAGTAGAAATTATTAACACACAAATCGATAGAATGGAGGACAGTTCTCCAAAATAAATCCAAGAGGAATTTCCTGACAAATGTCGAACACATTGTAGAATAAGGGGAAAAAAAGATGTTAGTTGTTGTGCTGTTTTTTTCTCTGCATTAGAAAGTAAAACAATCAACTGCTTACAATCAAGATTTTAAGAGATTAGAGACAAAAAGAAAAACTTGAATTAAAACTTGAAAACAAAAAAAAGCTCACACTTGTCAAACATTCTTTAAAAAAGGGGGGCTTCCTGCTGAAGTTTGCATGTTCTCGCCATGCATGGATGGGTTTTTCTCTGGGTCTTCCATTATTTATAACAGCCAAAAAGAAAAAAAAATAAAAGGTAAAAACATGTAGACTAAGATTCTTCAATGTTCTGACACAAGTTTGAGCGTGTGCAGTGATGCAAACTTTTTCCAGGCTCTTCTGTTTCTCAACAAAAATGTCCTAAAGAAACATAAAAAACTTCCATATCTGATGCGTCTTCTTCAATTTTGACTTGAACTTTAAAAAAATGCTCCATGTTCTTTCCAAGCATCCTTTGGATTTTCTCTGGATGTTCCTTACATTTTATTCAGTTGAAAAGAAGTAAATTCTTCCCAAACACATTTTTTAAAATGTGTTGCTATCTCTGGTCATCCACCAGATGGCAGCATAGTTCCAGAATGTTACCAACAGCCCGGAAGAAATGGATCATTAGCATCAATAGAGACCTTTACTCCACCAAACCTGACAAAATAAAAATCTAAAAAGAGATTTGTATGAAAAGTATTTCATACTTTCTTCCAACATTTTTTGAAAATTCAAGATAATGCTCCTGGGAGACGTGTAACTAAGTAAAAAGGATAAAGCTGGGTTTTAAAATGTACATTAGACTCAACAATGAGTGTTAATTCTGCTTTAATATGCAGGTAAAATGGGACAAAATTATTTAAAAGTTCCACTTCAAAAGATATTTTCCACACAATGTTTACAATCAAAAGCCACATTTATCAAAAACATGTATATATAGATTAATTTTAAAAAGCATATCCACAAATAAAATCACTTTTTTAACCCCTTAATGCCTGAATTTAATTCCAGCAATAAAAAAAAAATCACTTACGTTTTTGCTTTTAAGTAGAAGCTAGATTTAATTACAGTCAATAAATTACTAATTCTTGATTAAATAATTATTATAACACTAAAATAGTCAATTTTCAGCCTCTTATTTTAACATACTTTTATAATTTAACATATAATTTATAATTCTTATCATCTGGTCTTGCTTTAAGACTTGAAAAACAAAAGAACCTCACACTCGTCAAACATTGCATGTTCTCACCATGCATGGATGGGTTATTTTCTGGGTCTTCCGTCATTCATAACAGCCAAAAAGAAAAAAAATAAAAGGTAGAAACATGTAAACTAAGATTCTTCAATGTTCTGACACAAGATTGAGCGTGCTTTGGATCTTCTCCGGATGTTCCTAACATTTTATTCAGTTGAAAAGAACAAAATTCTTCCCAAACACATTTTTTAAAATGTGTTGCTATCTCTGGTCATCCACCAGATGGCAGCAGAGTTCCAGAATTTTACCAACAGCCCAGAAGAAATGGATCATCTTCAACATCAATAGAGACCTTTACTCCACCAAACCTGACAACTTTCACAAAATAAAAATCTAAAAATAGATAAAAAAAATGAGTTATGGTCCACCTATTTATCAATTAAAGAAATGTGCTCTTTTTTATGCATAACTTCGAACTCTAAGGAAACCAGAGATAATTAAGAATAAAATAAAACTTCCATGACATTACCTTAAATTTACCTTGTTTTTTCAAGTTATTTATTTAACCCTCTGGTGTATAGTGGTCACTACAGTGGACAGCTACTAAAAAGTGTCTCTATTGCATTGGGATCTGAGAAGGACTTGTAAAAAAAAAAAAACCTTGACCAAGGCTCTCATTAGTCATGAATCGCATGGTTAATTGATTATTTAACTTCCTTAATTAAAGGAATAAACACATTTACCATTTTTTGAATTAAATAAAAATGCAACTCTGAAAACCTTTTGAAATGAATAATACAGGCATTTTACACATTTTTAATTTGAAAGAATCTTTAATTTATAAATGTATCCATCTACTTATTTAGAGCTTGTGCACATATATTTACTTGTGCAAATATTTACAAATTATAAAAAAACAAGAATGTAATTTTTTTTGCATTATTATCAATTTAAATAAAGTGCTTAAGCTTTCTTAAAAATATGAATACATAATTTAAAAAAATATAATGGTTAAAAATAAAAAAATGTTTAAGGGTAGTTACATCATTTTATTTAATCTTTTTATTTCTTTTACCATAATAATTATTGGTGTTTTACTATCAGTTTGGACTGTTAGCTATTTCTAAATTCTGCGTAAATGTATTTATAAATGTAAAATATATTGTAAAATCAAGTTATTATTATTAAAAGTAAACTTTTGATGCTGTGAACTTCAACATTTAAAGGAAGTCAGTAAAAATATTGTCCCAGGGTTTTAAGATTTCAGCACTTTCATATTCTTTGCTTCTAAAAAAAAAAAAGTGAGTCACCTGATAATAAAAGAAAGGCAAACCGGACACGCTGTCATCAGAAACATACAGACTTTTATTTACAAACAGCTTTTGCATTTGCACAAAAATTAAAATTTCAAAATAAAAGTTATGACATAAAAGAAAACAGATTTATGAAAAATAATCTTCTATTCAGAATATTTCAGCACAAAAGTGGAAGTGTGAGAATCCAATCTTACAAGCTGCTGTTTTCATCTTTATCACATAAATATACATAAATAGAATCTGCACGTATTATACTTGAAAAGGTGGAACTACGATCATGTCATATTATTACACTTCTCATTAGTTTGCTTTTTGTTTTTCAAAATCATTACAAATATTACAAAAAAATATATTTATAGGTTCTTTAAAACGAGAGAAATCTCTGTGAGAAATTAAATTATTCTTTTCAGAACCTGAAACATTTGTTTCTATCATCACTGTGAGCAGCATCATGTAGCGGTTTAAATCTAAGGTTATCTGAAGACGGCATGACACGTTTAGGTGCTGAATCAGTTCGAGCTCATCCCTGAAAGCCAACTGGGTAAAAAAAACAAAAAAAAAACGCCTCCTAACAGACCCTCTTTCACCTACGCAGTGAGACATCATGTTATTGCTGCACCAAATCTGGAGGAAATAGTCTCAATTTACAAGCAAGAATCGTTTTTAAAGCTAGGAAAGTTGATAGAAAGTGATTTTTTTTACTTTTTCTTTTCTTTTGTTTTTAATGGAGTCATTATACAAGCACAGCCCCTTTAAATCCTCAGGTTTTAATAAATTAAGACGAGAGAAACGATCATTTGATTGTGGTTAAAAGTTAGGACTAAAAGGGGATGAAAACAGTGACATCCTTTTTTTTGGTTTTTGGAAATAATTATCTAAATTTTCAATGCTGTTCTTCAGTAAAATACGTTTAAAAAGTCCTGGAAAGGTTGTGCTGTTTTCCATTAATGGATCATCTTGTGTTTTTGGTTAGTTTTGGACCTCTAAAATAAAATCGGCCTTTGTCTCAACCTCATTCCAGGTTCTTGTAAAATAATCTTTAAATCTGTAAATCCTTGAAAAAGAAAAAAAGGGGACGTGCTTCCTTTATTAATTAACTTTTTTGCACTGTTTCACTAAAACCTTTATCATACTTTTGCTATGCGTGATAAAGGTTTCCAGTTAAGTTTGTTCTGCTTCTTGTATAGCTCTCTTGTCAGGCGTTTGGAGGAGGCATGCTGAAGATCCGCCAGTTTTTGGCCGAGACGTCCTGCTGTCGAGTCAGATGCTTAAATCGTCATCCTCTACAGGGGAGGGCGGGGCCAAAGACCAGGACGAAGATGGGACTGGTTGTAATTCTGGTTCTGACTTTTTCAATGTAAAGAAGAGTGTCAGTACCAGTGACGACCACTAGGTGTCTCTAGTGTGCCTGTAAGTGTCACATTGATTTCTTAAATAAAAAAAAGTCCACTTCTGACACCAGTGGTCTCACCACAGTTCTGTCCATCTCAAATTGATGCTCTTATGGTCAAATTTGGATAAGATCTTCGACCTTCAGACCCCCCATAAACCGGATGTCAGACCTCCCTGGCTTCATACTTTCAGCTCTGCCTCTCCGTGACCATAACATCCATTCAAATCCACTCATACTGCATCCATTCACCGACACAGTCACAACATCAAGATTATATATATTTTTGTTTTTTTTACATCTTTGTTGAGTCATAAAAGAAGAGGAGGAAAACAAAGTCCATCAGAGAGAGACGTAAATGTGCACACTGGAATCAAACACTCGGAGCTCGATTTGACGTACATCCACTGTCACTGCTGCAGCGGCGCTCGTGTTCAATAAGTTAAAGCTCGACTTTGGAATGAATCTGGTACAAATATCTGATCCAAACTTGTGTTCACAGGAAATAGAAACTATAGAAGAGTGAAAACGTCTGGAAGGAACCCACAGCAGCTGGAGAACTTTAAAAAAAGAGAAACCTTTAGAAAGGGGCGGAGCAAGTGGGAGACGCTCTTTCCTGAGTTGGATCCTCTGATGGGGTGTTTTGGGGGGGGTTTGACAATCAGACTCCTTTATCACTTTCTCCGACAGTCTTCCACATCCTTCTGCCATCTATCACTTGTTTGCTGTGTGCAGATTTTTTTTTCCTCTGCTCCACGCAGACGGGGGAGGGGCTAAGTTGCTGAGCATCATTAAAGCGGAGCTGAAATGACGACAGCGAGTAAACGCTGGAAGCTGCAGGAGAAGGAGCTGCTGGTTAATGTGAGGATGGATGAGCCCTGCTTTCAAGTTTAGGTGGCGGGGTGGTGCTGGGGAGGCGGGGTCTGCATTATGAAGAGGGTCGTTGACGAGTCTCGAGGCTCTTCCAGAGAGAGCCCTTTTATACATTAAAACTTCTCATCAGGGATGACTGTGTTGAAGGGATGGTCCCAGAACGTGGTGGTGATTCCGAATCCTGCGGAGAAAAACGGAAGCGATCAGACGGGAAGCAAAAAACTAATTTGTTGCTGATGAAGTTAGACTCGTTGCTAAAGAAAAAAAAAAGTTTTGTAGGTGGTTTGCAAATAGATTTCATGTCTGTGTGTTTTGTAAAACTGTTTTATATTTTATAACCGCAGGACGCTTTGTCCAGGAAAACCAAAAGGTTCAAATTCAATTCTTTTGCTTCTCATTAAATCGACCAATCAGCAGCCTTTCACTGTCACCCAATCAGTGCACTGCTTGGACCAGCCAATCAGATGCATGACATCCAAATACAAAAACAAACTCATTCTATATGGAGACTGCGGAAGCCGAAAACAGCCTTACTCTTTTTTTTTTTTTTTACGTTTTCTCATTATAATGAGATCCATAATCTTGTTATAACAAGAAAATAAACTTTCTTTTCTCATTATAATAAGATAATCAAGAATGAAGAATGAAACGTCTCCCTTTTCCCGCAGTGAGACGCAGAGATTTTAACTGTTTTAATTCTCTTGAACAGAAAAAAAATACTCAACAAAAGTTGCTTTTAGTCTATTTTTTTATTTATTAGTTGATCTGCGCTCCTCAAATCCCTTCATTCCTTCTCATGAACCAGCGTCCGTCCCCTTATTTCCCTAAAACCTCCAAACAAACAGGTTGATTGACAGAATTCAGGTCAGACTAGCATCTGCGTATGGTGCGTTCACTGAACTCCGGACATTAGAGGACCCAAACAGCCACTCAGTTCACTACTATACTTTTGTCATTTTTACACAATCCGCAGTAAAACAAAGCAGTTTTTCCTAAAAAAAAAAAATGTCGACACTATTAAATCAATAAATTATATATGGATCAGTTTTGGTGTTTGACATTTTCTCTGATAAACTGATCTGTTCTGCTGCTGATGTCGGACGCTCAGTGAACGCACCACGCAGCCCTGGGTTCTGTCAATCAACCTGTTAGTTCAGGCGATTTGGGGAAATAAAGGGAGGGGGGATTAAGACGTTTTTGAATTAAAACGGACTGTTTGTTTCCTACAGACACAAAGTCCTTTCACAGTTTGACGATCTTCACTGACCTGATCGCTGGTGCTCAAAGTGATGTTTGACGTGGTACGCCTTCAGGTCGTACAGGTATGAGCCTTTCTTTGGAGAGCCGTAGTGAAGGTAGTAGTGGATCATGTCGTACACCACGTAGCCGCACAGACCGCCCACAAACACGGACAAGCCGATGATGTCCGGGAGCAGCTGGTGGAGGATGGCGTAGAACGCCCCCACCACTATAGAAGCCAGGCCGGGGGGGAAGACGAGCCGAGCGCCGTCGAATGGAGACTGAGGACAGAAGGGAGGCGTTAGCGGCGAGGAAACAAACGGGATGGAGTCCAGGCGGCGGCAGAGAGGTACCTTGTGATGCTGTCCGTGCAGGAGGAAGTGTATCGTGATGAGGTAGTAATTGTGAGCTGGCGGTTTCATGTGGAAGACGAAGCGATGGATGCAGTACTCGATGAACGACCACAAGAACCAGCCCATCAAGAAAAACACGGGGAATGAGTACTTATGGATCGGGATGGAGAAGTCTGGGGCAAACAGACACACGGATGATGATGATTCATGCTGAACATGCAGGTATGATGACAGCACACATGAAGGGGTGTGTGCTTGTCACAGGTGTGTGTTACCTGAAGTTAGGAACACCCTGGAGGTGCCCTGTGCCATCGTGGTGTAGCAATGCCAGCTGACATAGAACACAAGCGGGAGCCACACCACCGGGACCCAGTACCTGCAGCCACAAAGATTTACTTTAAAAACATTTATTTTGTACATTACTAATCAGTAAATTTATTTATTGCAACTTATATTTACATTTATGACAGAGTTATTCAAAAGTTCCACTTCAAAAGATATTTTTAACACTGTTTTCGATCAAAAGCCACATTTATCAAAAGCATGTATATATAAATTAATTTAAAAAATCATATCCACAAATAAAATCACTTTTTTAACCCCTTAATGCCTGAATTTAATTCCAGGTATAAAAAGAAATCACTTATGTTTTAGCTTTCAAGTAGAAGCTACATTTAATTTTGGAGCTGAAGTGGTTTGTCAAATATTTGGGACAACAGGCATTAAAGGGTTAATCTTTTATTATAACCAAACAAACTTTTATTAATTGGTTTGAAGCTAAATGAGAGCAAAAATCCTCTTTGATGAACTTTACAAAAAGACACATTTTAAGAATTTTGATTAAAATATAAAATATGAAGCTGCTTTATCACTTTTTTATTTTGTGTTTACACCGGTATCAGAAATCACTAATTTAGTTATTTAGCCTTGAAAAACAATTTAACTTTTGAAGCTAGCAACATTTTTCTAAATTTTCCCGCTTCTCTAATATAGTCAATAAATTACAAAAGCTTGATTAAATAGTTATTATAACACTAAAATAGTCAATTTTCAGCCTCTTATTTTCACATATTTTTTTATAGAAATGCAAGAACATTTTTAAAGATAATTCTTATCATCTGGTCTTACCAGGACGTTTTGGTGCCGGCCTCCAGCAGTGGATTTCCAAACAGTCTGATAGGTCTGTCAACAGGCTGATGCACCCACGCGTCGTACTTTTCTCCCAGGTGACCCACCTGCCACGCCAGAGGTTTCCGCCAGTCGACCAAATCCTGTGAATACACCAAAACTTTATGAACTTTAAATCTACAGTAGGTTCTTACTCCCGCTAGGAGGTGGCAGCAGAGTCAAAGCCCAGTTCAAACATCAGGTAATGGTATACCAGGAAATTGTGGTTTTATTGATTTTATTAGCAGGTGTACATGAGCTTCTGCATGTATGCGTCAACTGACTGCTGTAATAAAAATAAAGATATCCCTGAGGACTGAATAGTTATAAGTCTTATAAATGTTTTTCTAACACTTGAGGTTGATAAACAACATAGAGTTCAGTATAATTTTAGTTCTTAACCAAACAGACGAGTTTGCTATCAGGAAAAAATGCAGGAATTCTGATCTTTAATCAGAATTCGTGATCACAAATGTGCAGACAAAAAACGACGTTTGAATTTCTTGCTTAAATTCAGTTAATGGCGATACAAACAAGATTTAACTGCTCGAAATGTTTTCTCACTTCTTTCTGTTTAATATAAGATTATTCTACGAAGATTTTGATGTGCTCGTCTTTTTATCAGAGATCTGAAGCGTTCATGGACGCAAAAGCAAAATTCACATTATTTTAACCCATTTTTTTTTAACCCTATCTTGTTTTATACAGTTGTTCCTAATAATCAAAACCGTTTTTAGAAGCCCCAACTCTCACAACAACCACATAAATAATTATTTAATATTTTGTAGGACTTAAAATGTAATCCAAGATTTCACTTAGTGTAAAATAAAACTTCTAACCTTTCCGTAATGTTTTGGCTTTTCTTTGACTAAATATTGCTCTGTTTTTATCTTTGTCAGGTATTATGGTTTAAACCCAGAACATATAAAACTTTATTGACATCATAACCCATTTCTAACTAAAACACAAAGTACAGCTCTGTGCTGCATGAACTTATGCAGTCTTTCAGCAGAAAAATAATAATAAACAGTAACTTAAACCAATTTTCAGTCTGTTATTATTATTATTTTAGGTCTATATTACTTTAATCACCAAAAGAAAATATAAAATTTAATTACAAAAGAGAAAAACTTTCAAAACCATTTATGAGAAGACTAAAGCAAAAGATGAATTCTAAAAGACTATGTGACACATTCTGCAACACTTTTTTGCACACAAACACCCTCAGATGCACACAGCAAAAGTGTGAAGGGAACCTCTCAATCAACTTTTTTTTCACAAACTAAATTCAGGCAAAACAAGACTCACTGCATTCATGCTAAAACTTTCATAAAATTTTCACCCGGTGGGCATTTCACTCCCACCGTCACCTCAGCCCTGGTTGAAAACAGCAGCTGGGTTTCCTCATGCTTGTGTGTGTTTACCCCTGGGCACTCGGGCTTCCTCTCACAGCCAAAAAACGTGCTTCATATGTTGATTGATGTCTCCTTCGGTGTGCTTGTAGAGTCAGTGTGGTTGTCTGTATCTGTGTGCCTTGTGGTTGAATTGCAAATCATTATAATAATAACGGTTTGGATTTCTCTGCACTTTTCCAGATGCTCAAAGGGCGAACAATGTGTAGAATGTGATCATTCACTTCTCGTTCATACTTGGTGATGACACGCTAGTGATGTAGCTAAAGCTGCACGAGGGCAGACTGGGAGAGGCGTGGCTCCCATTACGCGCCAACAGCCCTCTTACCATCACCGGGACACATTCATACCCATTGGAGCCACACTGGAGGTATTGATCTTCGATCATTGGCCAACCTGCTCAACCACCCACTGCTGTCCCATCCAGGGTGAATCACGTCTTTTACCAACAGTAGATCAACAATAGGAAGTTTACTGTGAGACTATAATAGCCATTGCTAGAATTTTTTTAAGATTATATTTTTTAGATTTGATTAGGTTTATCAATAAAAGTATCAGTAATTCCCATGTCTATGTAAGCTGACATAACACTATTTCAGAATTCATCATAGCATATATGCAGATCAAGTATCAAAAATTAGAAATATATCCATAATGTTTTTCATTAGAAAAAATAATTACTATGATCATATTTTGGTACACGAAGTGAAGTGATATGATTAGAGCTCAATAAGTTTAACCATCTTCAGTAACTGATTAAGTAACTTTATTATTGTAATTATATGGTAATGCTGAGATATAAATGGGTCCATATTCTGTCATTTGTCCAAGGTTGGTAGTCAAATGTCTGCTGCCTGATTGACAACCATCTTCCTGGTTATACCAGAGTTTATAAGTTCTCTTTTGTGTAATGTCTGCAGGCTTGTTTGTCCGAGTCTGTGACTGACTGCAGCTGATATGATAGCAGCAAGCAAGTGAGGTCAAGTTGTCCGCAGGTAAAAACTGTCTTCTAAAAAACGGTCACAGTTGTCTTTTAGAGATAGTGGAAGATCCCAGGTGTCCCAGTCTTACAGTAGCTAGAATAGGCCAACAATAGCTAGGATAGGCTAACAGTAGCTAGGATGAACCAAAAGCTAGGATAGGCCAAAATTAGCTAGGTCACTAGTAGCTAGGGCAAGTCAACAGTAGCTAGGATAGGCTAACAGTAGCTAGGATAGACCAACAGAAGCTAGGATTGGCCAAGAGTAGCTATGATAGGCTAATAGTAGCTATAGGATCAACCAACAGCTGGGATAGGCCAAAATTAGCAAGGTCAATAGTAGCGAGGACAAGTCAACAGTAGCTAGGATAGGCTAACAGTAGCTAGGATAGACCAACAGAACCTAGGATTGGCCAAGAGTAGCTATGATAGGCTAACAGTAGCTAGTGTAGGTTAATAGCAGCCAGGATAGACAAAACAGTAGCTAGTGTGGATCAACAGTAGCTAGGATGGGCCAACAGCTAGGATAGGCAAAAATTAGCTAGGTCAATAGTAGCTAGGACAGGCCAACAGTAGCTAGGATAGGCTAACAGTAGCTAGAATAGTCCAATAGCTAGGATGGGCAAACACTAGCTAAGATAGGGCAACATTTGCTAGTTCAATAGTAGCTAGGATGGGCCAACACTAGCTAAGATAGGCCAAAATTTCCTAATTCAATGGTAGCCAGGACAAGCCAACAGTAGCTAGGATAGGCTAACAGTAGCTAGAATAGTCCAATAGCTAGGATGAGCTAATAATAACTAGGATAGGCCAACTGTAGTTAATATAGCCCTACTAGTAGTAGCTAGTATGGGTCTAACAGTAGCTAGTAGGCCTGTAGCCCAGCAGTAGCTACTATAGCCCAACAGTAGTTAATCTGAATGTATATGGAAGGGCAACTTCTTTAACCTTTCATTTTTTCTCTAATAAGTAAATATCCTAAGTTTGAAATATCTATATATTTCTTTTGTTTCATTAATTAAATCAATATTTTACTTTTTTTTTTTTTAATTGGTTGAAATAAACCAAGACCAAATCAGGTTCTAAGTCATGATGTTTTCATACCAAGGACGTCTGGAATTCTTCAGAACATTTTTAAAAGCATTGTAAAAATGCTTACATTTTAACAGCTTACCTGAGGGTTACAAGGTTGCCATAGCTACATCAGCCAGACGAACACAAAATACCAAAACTTCTGCTTGCTCTGAAAGATGGAGTTTTATTGGGTTTTCTAACCTTATCTTAAATAATCGTTTGACAATTTGCATTTAAAAAAAACACAAAATCCATTTTGTACTGTTTTGTTGCTATTTGTCTTAAAGAGGTAAAATGATTTGTTCAGTTTCAGGTTCTACTTCCCATTTATTGAAAGAATTAACTAAACGGTGTATATTTACTCTGCAGCAGTAACAGGTGTCTTCTAAATTTCAGTGTTTTGAAGCCTTTAGGGCTGAAGTTTGTCCAGTTGTGCAATCCTCCAAAACAGGTCTAACAGGATTACACAACTGCTTTTTTATTCAGAGGAAAAAGAAATTCGACATTGTTTTTTTAAGATGACATAATACTGGCACTGACCACTTTATATGTAAAACTTCCATTTTGCATTATTCTGAGCTCCACCCACACCTCCTCCTTGTAGAGTTGAACTGCAGACTCAACTGCTGTTATGGCAAAAAACTTTACATACAAAGAACAACAAACATCTATTGTTTGAGGTTGATCTAGTAGAATGTGTGATTGTGGACTTAGATTGTGTCAGAATTCCCTCACTACTCTGAGTTTAATCCACTATCGGTCATTTTGTCTGGGTCTCTGAATCTTCAATTTAAAAATCCAGTGCCCTGCAAATTTCCCAGAAGACAATTCTGTATCGATGCTCACTACATTGGGGAATATGGACCACAATGCAATGCATCTGTCAGTTGAAAAAAATATTTTTCTTTTTTTTTTTTTAATAAATTATTCAAGTTTTCAGCAACAGAACACGCTGGATTCATAAATAGCCTGCGTAAAATATTGATACTTTTTAGCCTTTTACTTCAGCAAATTGGTAAAATCATGTTTGCTGTTAAAAAATACAAAAAAAAGCAGTGAGAATGTGTCCGAATTATGTTGAAATTCAGGTTACTAGATTGTCCGTATGTAGCAGGGATGCTAAACTGATTGATTTCCATAAGTCCTACTCATGACTGATTACCTGGCTCAGGTGTGCCCAGCCACTTAGAACATACCAGAGCAGGGTATGTTGGAAAACATGCAGGGACTCCTGGGCCTCGAGGCCTGTAGTTTGACACCCGTGGTATATAGTATTTTCTGAGCTAGGGGCCAGTGAGTATTCGGACATAGCTTCAGTCTTCCTCTTTCAAATATGTCCGCAGAGCAGCTGGCCCTTCGTCATTCTGTTTGTCAAGCTTGATTGTAAAAAGAAATTGATAGGATAGAGTTTATTGTTAATGTCCACCATATAAATTAATTGCATGCTCTCCATTCTAACTGGTAGCTGGCGCACAAATACTCGCTCAAAAGTACTCAGAGGTTTTCCTCTGGGCACAAAGAGAAACACATCTCTGCACACATCGGGCACATACTAACGCGCTACATGCATATGCGTGCATAGACCCCTGGCCTATGGTATTCACATTAGACAAGCAGGGAGGGGCTTTTGCTTCTTTTTCTACAGTTTACCAGCACATGTCAGAAGAGGCTGTAAAATGTCAAAGAGCTGCAAATCTTGCTCCAGGCTTTTTCTTTCTCTACACTTGGTGTCATAAAATTCCAGTTGTGCACCTATGGCAATTATTAATTTCTCCTCCATGATCAATTTTCCAATTTGTCATCAATGCGTAACTACCTAATCAGAGTTCCTGATTGGTCAAAGTTCAACCTGATTTAACTCTCAACATGCGTTCAATGGCAGCATATTTTCACATGGAGCTTGAAAAGTCGTAAGAACTTGCGTAGCTACATGTGAACATTTTTTGGAAGTGGCCACTTAGGTTTTTACTAACAAGGTTTTTTTCTTCCATCTTTGTATCTTATCTTAAATGTAGAAGCTGTGCTTTTCTTGTTTGTTTCTCTGAACCAAAACAGCATCCAATTTCAGTATTTTTAAGTCATTTGTGAAGATTTCTGTCACTAAATATCCACTCACTCATAATGGATGGAACAAAAATGCAAACTTGAATAAATGGCTGTGACCATTTTACTCAAGACAAAGCCAAAGTTTGATGCTTTTTCAAGTATCTTTAAGGCCAGAGGTCAGCAACCTTTAACAGTAAAAGAGCCATTTCGGCTCGATTTCCACTGATCAAAACTTAGGAGCTGTATTGTCGTATTTTAGCCTTTTAACAAATTTGAATTTGCATGCATGACCTTCTGTTTTTTAATATTAATATGAATTATGTCCATTTTTTGGTATGAACAAAAGCAAAAAAATAAAAACAACTTAGCATTTCTCAAAATGTGTTTTTTTTTGTTGTGTTTTTAATGTTTGACAGAGCTCAAATAACTTATTTTCAAAATAAAAGATGCTATGTGCCAAATAGGATCAGCTCAGTGCAGCTCTGGAGACCTGGTAACCAATGTTGTTCAGCACAAAATAATATGTGCTTTTAACTCATGAAAGATCAAACTTTTTACCAAAGTTTTTCTTTGCATGTAAAATCTATGCATTCTGGAGGTAGGGTTGACCAAACAAAACATCTTTAGGTCACCTATGTGACATCTATGTGCACCTCAGCCATCAATTTACTAATTTACCTAATCTAAATTAAATAAATGCAAATTAAGTAATCCTTACTTAAAAAAATCCTATTTTATTTTATTTTCCCCCTCTCTGTCCTCAGCAGTCTTACACTGCAGGGTTTTGTTATTTTAGTTTGAGTTGGATCTTGGTAGTCTTAGTTTGCTGGCTTTGTTTATTTGTTTTCTTTAGGTAGTTTTGATTTAGCAGCCCTTAGCAGGTATGGAAGCCCAAACTGTTCATAATCAAATAAATAAATACGACCTTATTCAATCAAACAACACTCCAATAAAAGTCTTTTGAATAAATAAAAAGATCCTAAAATTGTGGAAAAACCTGCACACAAAATTTTAATTGACCATTTTATTATTAAATACATCTCATTTTTGCTTTAAAACATGCTTATTATGTTAAAACCACTTTAAAATAAAAATATTTAACATTATGATTTTTTTTTTGAGCTTTGACAGAAGAATGACTCTGTCTGTCAATCACTGAAAGTGGGTGGGATCTAAACGTTCATTGGCTGATCCTCTGAAATCGACTCGTATGCCTAGGCTCCTGCTCTGCGGTGCGCAGCGCCGCCGCCGCCCCCAGAAAGTAACGTTAGTCACCAAGATGACATATTTTGGTGACATCAAAAGTTTAGCTGGGTTTAGCGGGTCAAATAAAAAAAACGACAATCTGTCACCAGATGCTATTTTGAGTCGTTTGGACGACATTTTTGAAATGCTCAGTTTGATATACGTGGCAGAAGAGTATGACTAAAATCCACGACTCAATTTTTTATAATATAAGAGCAATTGAGGACAGAGTTCGAGTGGACCACACCACAGAGGAACTGTCTAAAAGCGCCGGTTGTCCATGTCTTCTGTAGCCTCAATGACTTATTTTATGTTTGGCCGAGGAGCCACCATGGAGAGATAAAGGAGCCACATGCAGCTCTGGAGCTGCAGGTTGCAGACCCCTGCTTTAGGCAGAGGGAGATTTATTTTATTCTGATACAAACCCCTCATGAATCTCTGGAGGGATTTTTTGGGGGAAAAAAATTGCGAATTTTAAATCGAGCAGAATTGTTTGTTGCTGGCTGTGAGCTCAGCTGAAGGTTTACAAGGCTTGTTTACCTGTTTGCAAATCTAAGGAACTCCATCTTATGGCCTACTGTGTTGCCCGGAGACAAAGTAAGCAGGACGAGCTGGTTAAATCTATCATTATCTGACAGTAATGTGCAAGGACCTGTTATAGATGGAAAAGTACGAGTTGTGTAACACCATATTGAATGAATGACGTCATGTTTTGGGGCTTAAAAAATGAAGATATGTAGAAGAAGACACTTTTCTGATATGTTCCTTCAGGGCTGAAACTCTGAGGAAAGTTTCAGGGAAGATGCTATGGAAAAATTCTCCAGTTTTTGTGCTTTAGCTTATTCGCACATGCTTTTGTCTGACGGGGTTTGAACTCCACAGGCAGGGGTGAATAACCTGATGGCCGGTCATTTCCCTTTTATCCCCCACTACTAACACACACATGTTCACATGCACACCCTTCCCATGTTGCTTCACTGTCTGTGGCTCTTAATCCGGCACCATTTCAACAGGAGACAATGGATGTAGAAATCCTCTTCTCCGTGCAGACGAACACACACCTTGTCCAGGTCCACAGAACTGCATTTGCTGTAAGGAGAAATCTCTTCCACCATCTTCACTTTTTGCGCCGTCTTCTCATCTGGCTGTTCGCTGGCTGTCTTCCTCTCCCTCAGAACCTGAAGGAAAAGAGAAAAGTTCAGTGTGAGGACAGACAGACAGACAGAACCGGTGTGGCCATCCTCCTGTTTTTGCTAAACATACACACAAGCCTTTCAATATAATACCTTTTGAATAATCTCAGGCTTAGCTGAGGTGAACAAACATTGTGTGTGTGATGAGTCACGCGCTGTATTTGCTAAATGGCCTTTGCTCTTCCCTGTCCTGAACGTAGAAGGGCCATCGCCAAGTTATCACCATGCACGGCACACAGCGCTTTACATTTACAACCTTCATACCTGGAGCGCCTCGCTGTCACCATTTTTACAGCCACATCATTTATTCACCGTACGCTCATCTACATGTTTAAATTTGGTAACCTCGTTGCTTGGACTTGTCTTTTAAGGTGTGAGTTAATGTCCCTCAACTGTTGCTGCAACCATTCAATGATGGGTGTGGTGGCTGTGGGAAATTTTAAGTGGGCCCCAGACGCAAAGGTGTGCCGGTTCTGTGTAGCAGCAGGCCGTTCGTTACTCTGAAGAGGTTTCCTGCACAAAAGCCAAAACCAGATTTACTAAACTGTGAGAATTATGACCTTTTTTTTTTCCTGGAAAGCGAGTAACAGATACTGCATCCTTCACACTTTATAGGAAGGAGTGTAATCAAACAAGCTCTGCAGCTTTTAGGAACACATTTTGAAATCTGAAAACATGTCCAAATATAATGCACAAAAAAATTCCACCCAACGACTTCAGAACCTGCTGAATCCCATCTACTGTTGATAAAGCTGCACCTGTTGTAAGGCCAAAAACTCAGATAACACCTTTAGAAATACAAATCAACCTGTGGAGGATGTTTATGGACCATGTGAGGAAACCAGAGTGCCAGGAGAAAACCCACTCATTCAGGTGCAGAAGATTCAAATTCCACAAAGAAAAAACTGAGTTGGGATTTGAACAAGCCCCTCCTCTTTCAGAGACAAGGATGCTTTCCACTACACCACCGTGCAGCCCCCCGTAAATAAATAAATTAACCAAATTGTGGGGATCATAAATGTCACTAGTACTTATTCAAATTCTAACATATTAGGACAGAAATACAATCTAAAAACTGGTTTATATATATATATATATAAAATGTGTATTTTTGACATTGTGCTGTTTCATTGGAAAAAAAAATTATATTTGCGATTCGTTTTCAAATAGTCTGCTTGTTTGTAGAAGTGATCTAAACCAAAAAAATAACAAGATTAAAGTACTTTATTTTGCAAGTGTCAATGGTATAAGTAGGATAAAACCTGACAAAGTGTTTTAATGCATGCCAAAGCAAAGGTTTCTTTGCTAAATGTAATTCATTTGCATTGATCAATATTAACACATTATTTCTTTTTTAAATAATGTGTTCACAGCCCATAGATATTATACACACAAACACATATAAAATTAAATAACACATTATGCTTATTATTGGTCAAATGAGACTGAGGCTTGGACTAGCAGCAACGGACCAAGCATGAAGCTGCACACCTTTAAAGAGCTGAAAGATTTTAATGCTTTTAATATTTCCCTAAAGTGACTGATATGATTATGACAACATTTTTCAGTCTGTCAGTCATCAGGTCAGCCGGCTTCTCTGATCTGCAGAGGTGCTCCACATCCCTTAACGCTGCCAGCCAAGTTAAATATTCAGCACCTGAGTATTGTGAGACATGTGGCGAGGTCTCCTGCAGCTTGTTACTAACATGCCGAGGAAACTGAACACCTACAGTAGAAAGGTAATACCATCACGTCATCACTGCAAAAACCAAAATTAAAAGAGGGGCAGGTTCTAACAGGATGTTCCAGGTGCTTTAAAAAATCTGAGAACTTTTTTTTCTCAAAGGTATATATCTATTTATATATATATATTTATATGAAGTTTGGGTAGATGTATTGAAGCTGATCTGACTAATCACTGATTGCTGAGCTATGGCTAAGTGCTATTTAACTTGGGGTTAACTCTCAACCATGAGGAAAGCCCAAAACAGGCCTGACGTTAGGAGTGCAAAAACAAAATCTCATCCTGTGTTTAATGTTGAGTCATTTTGCAGATGATTGGAACCATGTTTACTTCCTTGATGGAAAGATGACGGCCTGTTCAAATCCACAGACGTGAAAACGAAACTGTTAGAAAGGGAAAAGGATCATCCAAGCCATCGTCAAGGAAAAGTGTGACATATGTTTGCACAACCATATCACGCCACGGCCTGACGTCCTATCAAGAAAAGAAGCCTGACCTCAATGTCCTATCAAGGAAAAAGCCTGACATCATAAATGAAATAAATAAAAATGTGGCAAAGACTGAGCACGATCCAAGTAAACTCAACAACCTTTAGCCAAAGACATGATAACAGATCATTTAATTATAAAAGTTTATATCATTATATGGTTAAATCAGGCACAAAAAATTATTTATAAACAATTTGTGATTTTTTTAAAGACTCGCTCCAATGAAAATTGTGTCTTTAGTGTTTTTAACATGTTCTTGTGTCATTTTTCTCACAATTGATGACATATAGAAAGAAACTAAGATTAAAACAGCCGTTCTGAGTATCTTTATTCAAGTCAGTGTGAATCAGGAGCAGACACAGATGGTAGTTGGTGCTACAGTCGGCTCTGCTCAATTCTGATGGATCCAGCGACAGAGAAATAGATCCATGTACGTCTCTGTTTTCCTCATCCAAGCTGGCATCCGGTTCAAAACTGTAGAGCTGGATGGCTCCAAAATTGCCGCCATTTTTCTTGCAATGCTAATGATAGCTTGGGGTTGTAAGGGGGCGTAAGATAGTAGGAGACACTGTAAACAAAGGGATGATGGGAAATTAGAGGAGGCTTACTCTGCACCAAATCTTGATACTCTGCAGAAACTATGTTTTTTAAAATTTTGGCTAAAAAAGGCATAATCATAATTAAACGACAACTGGGAACGCTTTAACAACAAATCAAAAGATGATCGGAGTGGAACTTCAATCTTTCAAGAGACTTTTAGCTTGTTTAGCTTCCTAAATGAGCTATATTTAGAAAAATAAGGACTGAGGGTTGATGATTTGGACTTTCAAGGCTTCAAATGTGATCCTTGTGTTCTTGTTTTCAAATTTGAGGCCCTCTGACAAAATCTCTCAGGCCCGTCCGAAGCTAGGTCACACAGCAGGAAATTCATGCTAAGAATACAACCAACTGTTGTACTTTGTGACTCAGTTCTTTCCACGCCTTGAAATCTGTTTGTTCTGGTGATCTCAGGTGATATCATTTGACACAGTAGTAGAAGGAAAAATAGAAAAAGGCTGAAGATAAAAGAGGCAAAAAATATAGTTTTTTATCAACATATTAAACTATTTGAACATATTAGGGCCAATTTTTTAACTGTACAACTAATAGAGAGAAACAATCAGATTACTCCACATCTTTCTTTTATTCTGATCAAATATATTTAGTTTTTCAGTCAAACTAAAATTACAAAATAAAAATTTTTGTTATGATTTAGCAGTTTTAATTAGCTTAATTTTTGCGCCTGAAATTTAAATTAAAAATGTATTTAAAATGCTTGCATTGGAGAAAATATGATAAAGCATGTTTCTGATTAAGAAAATTTCCAGCTCTTTTGACAAATTTTAGAAATTCGCCATGTTTGATAAAAAAAAACAAAAAACATGGTAGACGATAAGCAGTATGGCTGTTCTATGGCCTTTAAAATCAGATTCAAAAAGATATAAGAATAAAGCTTAAAAATAAAACACTCTAACAACCAAAAGTGATCCAATAAACAGTGCTAGAAAATCGACTTTTTCCCATTCGCATGTTTTCCATGACATCCTATATTTCATGTCCTCACACCTGCAAATGCGCACACACCAAAGCAAGCAGTGACACAGCTTTATGGTGGTGAATGTAATAAACCGGCACTCCCTCTGTATCTGTGGCCGCCATGGCCTACGTGAGCCTTTTAATGAGCTTCGCCCCGCCTCCCCGTCACTGGCGGTACCACTCCAGTTCAGTGGCGAACCGTCCGCAGGTGCGGTACTTCCCTAATTCTATGGATGTAAATGTCCCTAAATGATGCTAAAACCAAGAAAAAAACCCAACATAAACCAAAAAAATGCAATCTCAACAAAAAACTTTATGTCTGGGGTCAGATAAGAATCTTTATGGCCCCCGTTGTTGGACTGCAGCACGCAGATAAAGGCGACATTAATCCGACGATTGTCTCACGTAGAGGTCGGAATCACGTGGAAATAAAGTCTTCAGTGGCTTCAAACTATATCTGAAGTGGTGGTTGTGTTATTGCATTACTTTTATCTTCCACAATAAAGATAAGATCACAGCTGCACCATCACTTTTGAGGTTTATGTAGCTGCTTGAAGGTTACAGCGGCAAAAACTGATTGAACCATATTCAAAATGGATAAAGAAAAGTGAAAAACTTAAGGAAATTTTCAGTTTTTGTATTTTTCTTTGATCTGGTTTGTCATATTTATATTGTTTGATTCATCAACCTTCTTTGAGAATACATGTGAAGGCTAATCAAATCATAAAAAACTTTATTAAAATCTAACCTTGACAGAAAGCTCCTCCTTAAATTTCCCCTTTCATAATGTGTTGCTACCCCAACTAAATATAATGCAGAAAATAACTATAGAAATCAGGCTTTTAAAACTCACACAGTAGACCAAATTAGATATATATATACAATTTAAGGGATTGACTATGTGTTTTCTGAAAACTTGCAAACAATTTAGCCTGAAATGATCAAAACTGGCAAAAATCCTTTTTTTTTTTAATTTTTACTTTTTCTCTAAAGCTTTTCCTAGAAATTTCTAATGAAAATTTTCTCCTACTGGTCAACAACAGACGAAAAAGAACATTTAAAAAATGAATGTAGCAGCAAGAAAAAAAATGCAAAAGTGAAGCTTGTATTCAGACAAAGTTGCTGTTCTGTGATGCAGTTGAGACTTTAAACTGGAAATGATAAATTTATAAGACAGTTTGAACATAAAGCTTTAACTTTATAAAACTAGTGACTGACAGCATTTTTATACAGGCTAAATCTAGTCAAATCTAGTAAGAAAAACAAAAATGGCCGCTCTGTTGGACACTCACTTGTTTGACCCACTTAATGGTAAACTTTGAGGTAAGTTTTTAACACGTTTTACTGGCATCTTTCTTGCCTTGTTTGATGATAGAGGACATACATCAGGGAAATTGGAAAATTGAGTGAATCAGGAAGAGAATAAAAAACTCTTTTCAAATAAAGTATATTTGTGACCTACGAAATACACTGGAAAGGCCATAAAACTCCTGCTCCTTTGCATTCTAATGCACCTGCTTGTTGACGACTAGATCTATGTATGGCTTGACTTTCCTCGTCCGATCTAGTTAAAAACTGTACGGCTCCAATATTGTTCGCCATTTATGTTGCACCGGTAATGTTAGGTTGGGGGTGTGAGGGGCTGTAAGCTAGTGGGGGAGTGTGTAAACAAAGGGATGATGGGAAGTAGAGACAGGCTTACTCCCTGCCAACTCAGAGGTGAATTTCTAATGAACTATTGTCGCTTTGCAGAAATGATATCCTGGAAAACAAATCATTTTTTTACATTATCTAAAATTGACAAAATCACAATTAAAAGAACGCTTGGAACGCTTTAAAAATAGATTAAAAGATTATTAAAATGGGTCTTAAATCTCATCAAATCCTCAGGCTAGAATGGTGCTCATCAATAAGACAACTCCTATGTGATGATTTATCTATATCCATTAGTTAAGGACTCCTTCAATGAAAAACATTAGCAATGCATTGTGGGATTTGTAGTACATAAGCAGGACACACACGAACCAGCTCTAATAGGGCTTTATTGGCTATGTATGCTGACTTTAACTCATGAAATGAAAGTATAGGTCACTCTACAGATTCTCCATGAGTAAACACTGATCAAATATGTGTAATTAATACCTAATCATATATTTTTATAGTTATCCTCTGAGGAGCTGACAGCTGAGTGGAGACAAACCAATTTGAGTGGTGATAATCATGAGAGCATATTTTTAGTGGCAGTACAGACTCACACTAGCAAGTTGGTAAACATCTTTTAAGAAGAAAATCAAAAGAGTGATTCAGCTCACTGGAATATCTTCAGATTCTAAGAAGAGGAACACCATGTACAGAAAGAAAAACAGATGCGATCACGTCATCTGGCCTGTTTCGCTCGATCTGGAACTGAAACATGAACGCTGTAGAATGTGTTTCTCAATGAACCAGTGAGGCCGGGGCTCGGATTGTTGACATATTTGTGTCAACAACTTTGTGTCACTGGTTGAAAAGAAAAAAGAAAAAAAAAAACAAGAAATGCTGCATTTTTCCATCATTGTTCCTTGTTGTGCTTGTAGTACGAAGGTTACTGATTGTTGCAGCTGTGATGCAACTTGAGATTTAGCTGGTGCACTGCAATACGGTTTACTCAATTGAAGAAAAAAAGAAACACTTGTTGGATGATCTCAAACAGGATAAAAACATAAAAGTGTTTTTGAAACACCCCCCCCTTAGGGTAAGATCTGTGCTTTTCTGTCACTTTAAGGAAAATTTTTTCAACTTTTTATATTTTTCATAAAGTTTGCATCTGCAATTCTGCACCTGGATCATCCAAAACCACCTTTTGCAACTAAATCCACTTTATAAACTGTCATATTTACTATTGCTGACATGCAAAGCGCCAAAATACATTTAACAGCATAAAATATTACTGTTTTACGTGCCTCTGCTTTTTGTTTTCTTTGTTAATAGTTGAGAGTTAAAAAAACTGTAAATCAGTTTTGCATTTCGATTAATCAAATTCATTAATAAATGTACCTTTTAAGTGTTTTTTGTGTATTTTTTTTAAATAAATACATTTTAAATGTAAAACTTAATAATTTTATCACTGAAAATTGCTACTTTTTTAGTAAAAAAAGAGCAATGTTTGATTGAATCAAATTTTGACCTTTGAATTCAAAATGATTCAGTATTATTGTAGTGAAACCCAGCCTGAGTCGAGAGGTCTTTTATATTCTTGTGAAAAAGGAAATAGTTGCCTAACAGTTTGTGACACACCTGTGCCGATACCATCTTTGCTAGTCCGTCTGCACACCGAGATCCAGGCGTGCCACGGAGTTTCAGATCACCTTTTCCCAGTTAAGAAGACACCGTCTTCAGGTTAGGGCAGGAAAGTGTTAGTCATTTGAAAATTCTTTTGTAACACCATCGCATGCAGCACGAGTTCTGCTCTTTTATTGGTTGCTTTTGCCCTTAATCTTATTCAGTAACAATGGATTTCGATTGACAGGCTCTTTTACTAGTACACTTTAATTACTGCAGCTTTTTAATGACGTTAAATCTCAATGAAACTGTCTGTGAGTTGACATTTAAGATAAGACAAATAAAATACTTCAATCATTAAAAGCGAACATCACGTGGCAGCAGATCTTTCTTTCTGAGCTCTAAAAAGAGTTTCATTTAATGAAATTTAGGGAAAAAAGTGGTTAAAAGCACAGTGTTAATGAGGAATAATGGTGACAGAAAACCTCCACACTATAACCTCAAATTAGAGTTACACAACCTCAACTCTGAACTCCACAACAGCTGATTTGTTGAGTTTGAGACAGAACATGCTGCAAAGCGAAGGTCTTTTTACCCTCGAAACATTTTACAGTGGTGTCTAGAGGGGTGGGTGGTGGAGCTGATCAAGGCCTTTGAAGCCGTCGGGGAGATAAAAGTTCAGGTCACATTCCCCCACAATCTGATGTTTGCTTTTCCAGATCCAAGAAACTGGTCCCACCTGCTGCTGAGATTAGACCTAAAAATACCACCGAAGTCAGATTTTAATTCACACAAAACCATCCGCCTCGATTACAAACTTAACAAACAAATCTCCACGAGAGAGCGACTTCACTTCCAGGTAAAGCAGCAGAAGCCGCATCCATTTGCCTCACTGCGGTCGGGGTCATATTTGAATGTGTCGACAGAGATCAAGTGGCAGCAGGGCAGTTTGGGATTTAATCATCAGTATTGATGTTGAGTGATATACACACGTATTTTTTGAGGAGAAGGTGCATGTATATGCGGCGGCATTTGTTTAAACCTCAATATTTATCAGGTTATGAGAAATGGGCTTGAAAGTGTCAGAAATATGAATTCATTTGGTTTGCTGTGCTAAATAATCCTTCCAGCTACACTTTAAATAAGAATTAAGGAAACATTTTCATATTGCAAATATATGTTTTGTTATGAAAAAATATAAAGCTTTATGTTCCAAAAAACTTGAAAAATTTAATGGTTTTGGAGACTGAAAGTGCAGATATAACCTAAAAATAGAAAAAAAATCCAACCTATGGACTGATACATACTGTATTTTCTAAAAAGAAAAAGTGCTAAAAATGTTTTATTCTTTTAAAATTATAAATTATTAGAGCTAAAATCAATCTGTATGAAAAAAGCCTGACGGTTTATGTGAAGGTTACACATAAAAGTTCCATTTATTTTTCAAATTTGCATAATTTGTAAAACTTCTTGTCATAATATGAATCCACAAAATTTGTCTGGATGAATCTTAAGTCCATAAATATGGGGAAAAAATAACTACAATTTAAATTAACAAAATATATATATTTTAAGTTTTTTTTATTTTTTTATTTTTAATGCCTAAAAGTAATGACACCACACTCTTCTAAAGAGGAAGGGTAAGTTCCTCTTTGCTGTGACTCACCCACAAACACAGACCACAAAATTGATCAATTATTTACACGTTTAAATGTTGGCCAGCAAATCAAGTGACTTTGTCCAAATGCAAAACGCTGACAAAGTGATGCTTCAGATAAAGGTTTCTGGATCACATCTTATCTTAAGCCCATCACACATTTTGTCTTTTTTTCTCTGTTGCCCACAAACGTTTCCTGCGTCTCCGATCAGTTACTGTCATCTGTCGTGATGTCGTTTCTGCAGAGCTGCCAAAAGCTTCAGAACAAACAAGCTGCTTCCTCATCAAACAAAAAAACATTTGCGAGAACTACAGCAAGCTTTCTGAACCTACAACATACTCAAAGGGCTTTTGGAGTTAGAACCACTGATGGAACTGCATGTATTGTCCTATTATTAGGAATTGCCCACATTGACTGTCTCTAAATCATTCTGGTCCACTTCAGAGTTAATATTTAAAAGAATTCCATGAGATCAACACACATCCCTTTTGAATCTGTTCCTCCAGTAGAAGCTTGTTAACTGTTCTCGGCTGAAATGAATAGTTTCCAGTTCAAGCGGGTCATCCCACAAAAAAAAAGAAACAAGAAAACAAAAGATGTTCACTAAAAATATGAACAAATACGACAAAAAACAAAGGCGCTGGTGGTTGGAGTGGCCTGGTACCATTTCCACACAAACTACAGTCAGTGTCAAGAGCAGAGCGTGGGGGGGGGGGTGAATGGAATGATTGTGATGGGAAGGAGTTAGAGAGAAGTGCAGGATGGACTTTGACTGCAAACGTCAAGAAGGATCAATACGTCAGGAACCAAGTTAAACCTGACAAAACAAAGAAGCAGGGGAACAAACGGCGAGCGATCCTGTGATTCTAAAGCAAAGAAAGGATGACAAAAGACAGAACTGCTTAGAATATGAGCTGAACATAGAAATAATTTGCTAATCCCAACAAACAGACGTCCAGTGGAGCTCACATGTCAGCTAAGTGTAACAGGTTCACAATATATACTATTATTACACAAAAATGTATTTTTTTATTGATTGCATGCTACCTGGGTCTTTCATATAAGTATAAGTTGATCCTCCTTCTTCCCTTTTCTTAATCGGGATGAGAATGGCTTTATTTTTCATTTTGGTGCTAATTTAAACTTTGAATTGTTTCCGTTTTGTCTGAGCCTGGCTCATGCTAACGCAATATTTTGCTGTAACCACAATAAACGAAAACAGGTCCTAGAAAATTCCTCTGGCATCACGTGACTTCCTGATGCATCACACCGCAAAAACCACAACACAACCCAAAGCAGAGACAAAAACAGTAACATGAAACAAAAGTGATGCTAAATTGAACTGAACCGCATCAGGGTTTAGTTGCAAGCGAATCAAGCCCCTTGATTTTAGCTAAATGAGGGTTTTATCTGCACCACGATTTAGGTTTACTTTCATGTATAATAAATGAACCAGACTATAGAGGAAAACAAGCCTTGTTTGGATCCAACAGCACCCTGAAATTGTGTTTAAGACGTTCCCTCGTTTTCTACATTCTAAAAGTAATTCATGACTGGTCAAATCCACAAAGTAGGATTCAAGATTTGTGATTTTTCTTTGACAGAAATGAACATTTTCACACTTTTTCATAGAAAAATGACTTCAGTTTTATAGAATGAAAATCTGCTCACGATGAAAGATTTTAGTGAATTTGGCAAACTGAACGCATTCATGTACATGAGTACATGAGGAGATTGATTGACAGGATCAACAGCCAATCAGAATGCAAAACACACACACACAAAAGGAAAATCACACTGAAAAAAATCTGCAAAGGAATCACTCCACATCAGCACAGCCCCACCCTTTGAAGCAAAGGATGCCAATACATTCTACAAGTTAATTTCCTTTGATTCACTTTCACACACTTTGATAGGTGTGAACCAAACCAACCGGAAAATACTTCAGATCCGTTAGTTGCCTATCTGGGAGGAGTAATAAACAAGCCCAGATCAATAAAAGGAACAAGGCCAAAGAAAAAAGGCGGTTTGTACCGCCTCTCCTCTGACTAACAACCTCCTCAAAAAACGTTCTTTAATCTATGTAGCGGATAGTCTGTCTGCATTCACACTGCAGAGAACAGCACCAGAATTCACCTGCAAACAAACCAAGACTCGTTTTAGACGGAACGTTCACCCCTGACCTACAAGAAGAAGTGATCTTTTACATAAACCCAAAGAGTTCCTCCAACAACACGTCTTTTTATTGACTTTGACTCTATTTTTTCCATTTAAAGAAATTGTGAAATTGTAACGCTTGGGAGCCACCTATCTTTAGGACAAACTTTGGTTGAAAATTCTTCTTAAAAAAAAAAAAGAATTATTATTTGGACTACAGCTGTAGTTAACCAATAAATGAGCTCCACTGATGATCAGTTCCATCTTGATTAAATCAACTTCCCAGCATCATTTCATATCACATGTACCGAGGCTTAATCATTAAACCCAATAAAAGCAATGAAAGTTTCTTTTGAATATTTTACGGATTTAAAAAAAAAGAGGGAAAAAAAGTCAAATCTGACACTGAAAAAGTCTTTTGAATAACTGTTACTCTTTAGATACGTCTTTTGTCAATTTTGTTTTAAAAATCTGTTTTCTCGTTAAACTTTATTGCTCAGTGCTTTACGACCAGCAATAAAGGGCGTGTTGGGATTAAAGGTGGAGCGACTCTGCGAGCGTGCAAAGGTTGTTGCCTTTTGGGTGTTTGGAAGTACAGGTAAGCAGTTTTCAAGCAGCATTAAGATTGTCAACAAAAAAAGAAGAAAATAATTAAAAATTGGTAATCTGTACGGTTCCAGTCAGCATAACTCACACAAAATATTAATATAAAAAAATCATGAATAATCTGACCTACTTTTAGATTCAAATTCTCTCAAGAATACACTGTTGTCATTTGAAGACAAAACCTGCATTTCAGGTTGATCGCCTCAGGTCCTTTGAGAATTCTAAACTTTAGATATTGAACATTACACCTAACATTTAACTAACTTCCTCATTTCAAAGCTTTTTACTTTACTCAGTAAAATAATTTAAGGCTCCATGAGCCAAAAACCCATTTAAAATGATTTTCTTTTCATTGACACATTTAATTAGAAGTTGGTGTCTGGAGGCTGTTTTGTTCCTACTTTCATGCAGTAATCTGAATAAGGATGTGGTTTATTTTTCACGTGACTGCACACAATTAAAGCAGAGCGATTGTTTTAACCACGGTGAGGAAATAATTTCATTCACTTATGAAAACTGTAAGGTTTAAAAAAACATGATCTCACATTTGAGGACACCATTTACCAGACCTTTCATTCAGGATGAATTTTACTTTCAAAAGGATTTAAAAATAAGTAGAAATGAACACATAAACCATGTTTATGGCTGTATTTTCACTGATTTTCTTTTTCGTAAAAAAAAAAAAGTCCAAACATTATTCTCTTTTTACTCTTTTCTACCTTCAAAAATGCCCTTTTCATTTAATCTTACTTATTAATAAATACAAAACCAATTATTTTACATTAAGATTTGAATAAAAGCTAAAATATAAAGTTTCCTTCTTTTGTAATTAAACTAATCTCCCTACAAGAACCTACAGAAAAGATCCACGAATTGCTAATTATTTTGCATGTTTAAATCCCAAGATTTTTTCGTAAATGATCATTTCAACCATAAGAAACTGGTTTTTATTTGTTGCATCATTCATTCCTGTCATTTTTGAAGCACATCTAGGATTTTTATGCCTTCATTTGTATTATTCTATTTTTTGCAAATTTTGATTTTATGTGCACTCATTTGTGTACTCAGAATGTAGACAAAAGTATGCAGCGGCCTGCTAAGTAAGGTGTGTCAGCAGCACTTATCTAATGGAGGATGCAAACGGTCAAACCGAGGTTGAAGTTTAGCACCAAGCTCGATAACAGAAATACCTTTGGTCGCTCATGGGTGCAGCACCTGTTCTTTTAAACACATGTCAGGAAGAATAGCTAATGCAGGAGTTCTGTTTGATAAGACTGAGTTTAACACCAATGGTTTCATAGCCGGATGAGACACAGAAATGAGGTTTGGTTGACGTGGGTTCATTTTTGCTAAAAGCCACAGCAGCAAATTTATTCTATTAAAGTAGCAGTCTCCTACTTTGGTGTGACACAAACTTTAGCAATTAACTCCACAGACACAACAAAAAAACATGTAATTTTATTGCCTCCCCATATATATATATATATACGTGTTTTTTTGATAGAGGTGTATGACAGTCTTGAATAAACCCAGTTTATTTACACATCACATGATTTTACTTTTCTGTATTTTTTATACTGCTTGTGTTTCTATGTTCTTTTTATGTGTGTAAATAAACAGATAAAGTAAAATAAAATAAAGTAGAAAAAACAGTCCTGCCCACTAATCAGAGGCCAATTTCTAACAAACTCCTATGGAAATTTTTTTAGGTCATGATTCAACGTTTAATGCATTTTTCAATTGACAATTCAATTTTTGAATTGTCAATTGAAAAATGTATAAAAGTTTGAATTATGATAAAAAAAAAACTTCCATAAACTCCTGTTGCTCTGTGGAAACAACACGTTTTTTTTTTATTATTATTATTATTTTGGGCTAAATAATCATATTTAATACTATAGGGAACACTTATCAGAGTGGGAGTTTAATTAAGTAAATTAGATTAGAAACCATTTGAAAGAAACAAGAAAATCTCTTGTTAAATTTATTTTATTTTTAAGCAAGAAACAAATTTGCACATAATTAATTGTCTGCTTGATTTCTCTGGTTTCACTTTGGTTATCGTGGTTTGTGACATGAGTGCTTTCTCTGTGGTTTTTTATTTTCTTCTTTTTTTTTTTTACAATGGTTACATTTCAAAGAGTTTAGGGCAGTACTCAAACCTTGACCACGCAAACACCAAGAAAAAAAAAGAGAGTTTTTAGCAGCCATCTCTTCTTTTTGACCTGTCACATGCATGTTCTCATGTTTGACAGAGTCACATAAAGCAAATAAAAGCAACAAAGCACCTTTCATGAAGCGAGATTTTTTTTTTTTTTGTCTTTTGCAAGCTTTTTAAAGTCTGCCACGCCTCTGTTTAAATTCTTTAAATTGCTACCATAGACAAGTCGTTCAGTTCATGCATGCGAGTGTTACTTAACACAGAGAGTGTGAGTCAGGCTTTAGTATGACGTAAGCTTGTGTGTTCACGTTTGTAGGATAAGACAACAAGATGGCTTTTCTCCATCACTATAAGAACCGGTCGGACCGGCATATCCGCGACTCAAGAATCCGCCCTCCGTGTCCCTGCCGGCCGTGCTGGGACTGCATGAGCATGTGCAATAATCAGAGGCTCTGTGTCGCAGCCAGCTCTGGTGTCACGTTACAGCTCACGCTCAGAGCAAACGCTGAGCTAAACAGCATTTTAACCCCAGACTATGCTGTCACAACCCGTGGGCCTGCAACCCTGCAGCAAAGTAAACTTCAGTCAATCAATGGGATTCACTACTGAGGCCCAATTAATGATTAATTAACCTTACAGCGGGAATTTCGCTCGTTGCCCCGCTTGCAAGAAAATCCAATGAATGTGCACAAAGATAAGCCATGCAAACATTTATGAGCTAAATGTTAGGAAACTGTTTTCGCTTCTGCTGCTGGATGGAGCGGAAATCTGAGGCGCAAGCGTGGGACTGTGTCTGGAAACAGCGTGAAGCAAAGCAAAATACCGCCAAAACAGCAGTAAAGGTGATCCAATCCTGTTAAATCTTTTTTTTCTGTATTTTTAGAGACTTCCAGGAGATTAAACTCACCTGGTCAAACAAAAAAAAAACAACAGCACAAGATCAGGATTATAACAGAGCAAACACATAAAGAGCTTCAGCGATTCACAGGTTTATTTTGTAAAAAGTCATTACTCTGAGGAGTATCTTAAGCATCTTAAGGTAAGTATTTTTAGTTGAAAAAAACTAAGGAGTAAATACACAAGGAAATCACGTTGAACAATCATCTTGTTAAAATCAAAGTCTGTTTTATAGTCTAAAGCATCAAAATCCTCAATTTTCTTGGACTATTTAGAAGATTTAAATGAATAAATGTCTATAAATATTTAAAAGAAAATAAAATCAGTGTCACAGAGTGGAAGATTACACAAAAAAGCAAAATTTTCACAACTAAATAATCAAAAAATCTTAAAATATATATATGTATCATATATTATATATGTATACATCAATAAAATATATAATATAGTACATTTATAATATATGTATGGTATGTTATACAATAAATGTATATACATATAAATGTATATACATATAAATGTATTTATATATATATATATATATATATATATATATATATATGTGTGTGTGTATATGTGTATATTTATTACTTATACATATATATACATATATACTGTATATATATCTTTTTTCTTGTCTTATTTCATTAAGCTGAACAAATTGTTTCTGAGATTGTTTTCCCTTAGAGTATTAATTTCTGACAACAATACAGTGAGATGCAGCCGTGTGTAATACAATACGACCGCGGCTAACATCAGCATTGATGTCAAGCAAAAAGGCGGAGCTACTTTCTGGGTATCCTCACTCTACGAAGCGGTATTCCACTCCCAGCTGCTTCCTTTAAGCAGAGACAGAATCTTCTCAAAACAGAGTCCTCAAATATTATAAAGATCCTAAATGAGTGAACACAGTGACAACACAAATACAAAAATCCAACTGAGTCAAAACTCTTCAGTTCTGCTGCCTTCTCTGGCCGTGTCTGTTTGTGGAGAGAAGGAAAAGATTCCGCCTCTGCATCTTTATCTACCTTAAATTTCACTTTCCTGACCCTCAGAGGAAGAAAGCTCCACCGCTCTTCTCTTTTTGCTTTGCTCGACATTACCGTCTGCAAACAGCAACTTTGATTGGAAATAGGAAATTGACGCCCCACCAGCGCGCTATGACGGTTTCAATCCAAATGACAAGAAATTATAGCTTTAAACATCTTCTAATGAGAAGTTTCAGTTTGAAAGTTTGCTTATAAACGTACCATCAAAAGGCTTTAAAAAAGGAAACTATGGAGCTGTGAAGCTGGAAAAATTAAAATTAATTACATAAATAGGTTACAGAATAAACAGTTATATTGATGGAGTTAACAGGTGACATCTAATAAATAATAAAGTTTTACGACTTATAACTTCCAGATTTTTTATTTTATTATTTAACTTAAAATAAATAGGCACAAGCTGGAAAAAAAACCCAAGTGATTCTTTATTTTTATCATTCAATTAAGTCTTTACTTTTTTGTTTGCATAAAAGTCATAATGATATGATAGAAAAAAAAATTCGGAACATTTTTTAAATAAAAATACATTTTTGGGGGAAAAAAAACTCAAGTATATTTAGCATTTAAAACCCCTCCCCTGGGACTTTCATCAAACTCTTTATGTCTGCATTAACTCTCATCTCCTTCCATCACCTGTACCTTGCCCTCTCTCCATTCCAGCTGTTGCCGTGGCGATGGGAGGGGAAGGGATGGGGGGGGGGCACCTGGGACCTTTACCTGTGTGCTAAATGCAGCGTCTCTATGGCGTCAAAGGCAAACAATGTCCTGAGTAATTTATCACCAAGGAGATAAACTTGCAGGGGAGGGACGGTTGCTCCAAGGAGACGAGGATTCAGAGAAAGAGTGGAACGATGAGGAACAAACGGAACGTTTGTCGGGATGGTCTCATCTTTTACTTTGGGATTTATACCAATTATTTAACTTAAAATAACTGTTTTTTAAACTTTTGTGGTTAGATACATTTTTTTGTGTGTTCTCACACTTTTATTTACTGTTTCATTTGCATTCCCATCGTTTTTAAAGGTGTTTCATTTTCCTTTACTTCTTTTTTTTTGCTTTTTTTTTTTTATTTGGAAAATGTGTTTAATGTGAAAATATTTGAGCTACTTGAGTGGGAAAAGTGCTCAAAAAAAGTTGGATTTAAAAGCAGAGGTTACATCATCTTTAAGAAAATAGGGAAAAAATGAATAAAAGAAGAAATTCCATTTTAAAACGTAAATCTGGAACATTTTATGAAATGTCATCATTTTGTATTTTACTATAATCAAATGATCTTTGATTTAATCTTTTATTTTTTATTAATTAGGTCAAACTTGACCTTTTATACATTTATTAATTTTCACACACATCACAATCACACTTTGATAACCATCCCTGATTAAATATTTCATGGAATCTTCCCTCTTTAGTGGCATTAACTTATTTCAAAACCTGCTTTTAATGACACGTTTACTTTCAGATTTAGGGTCATGTAATCTGTAAATGTCCCTTTGTCCGAGAAATCATTTACAGGATGGAGTACAAAGAAAAGCAGTGTCACAAACATGTCGAATGGAACAAAAATGCTAGAAAAGAATCTTAGATTTCCTGGGCATGGATCTCTCTACAATGAAGTCCAAGAAAAGGAAAAAAAAAGAGGCCAGAGCCCAAAGCAAACAAAGGAGCAACTGAAACCAAACAATCGGTCAGGGGAACATTCCTCAAAGTCTTTGGTTAACCTGCTATAAAAAATGTGGGAGAAAGATACGATCATTTACTCATTAAAAAAAAGTTTTTTATCGATCAGAAACAGATAAGATTGAGATTTCACTGAGATTTCACTTAAAAATATATTATTGTGCATCTTAAACCAACGAAGGGGAGCTGACACATGTTGAAAATGCTCTTTTTAGGTTGACATGTGTAAGTCAGTTGTTTTCCAACAAGCAAGAATATTTTTCTCTGAAATTGATTACTTTTTTTAAAGCAACAAAATTATGGTTTTGTGAGTGGAATAGTGTTTTTCCAAACTTTTTTTTCCAAAATCATGAAAATGTGTCCAATCGGTTTTCCGAAAAGTAAATTTCAATGCTGGTTCTGCTTTTTCTTTTTCTTTTTTTTAACTAACCCGTTAAATGTGTTATCGGTGTAAACAGCACTACTGTTTAGTTGTAAACCTGCTCCAAAAAGCACATGTGCACACGCAAAACTCAAAAACTGCAGAAAATAAATGAAAAAATTACAAAAAAAAAATAAAAAATCAAAGTAGTGTGATGGAAATTCTACATTTCCTCCTTAGTTTTCATCAAGTACATTTAGTGAGGGACTTTTGCGTACAGTTAAAAGTTTTGAAACAATATTTGTTTGTTTTCTTGCCAGAACATTTTATCGTGATGTATTAACATTTTGACTTCATTAGAACGTCTCGTCCATATTAGATATTGCACTAACGTTCCTGTCTTAAGTTCCTGATTGAAGTTGTTTGTATGACTGTACAAAATACGAATGTACTTTATCACAGGAAGACTTCTCCAGGCTTTTCTCTACTCTGATTAATAAACATTCTTGAAACCGTTTGACAAACATTTCTTTGTTCTAACGATTTTTCCACCACAGTAGCTAAACATATAAATACAAATTTGAATATTATACTGCATTAATTTAGAATCTAAAATTAAATTCAAGGGATTTAATTTTTCCTTAAACTGCATTTTGGTAAAGCCTTTTCTAAGTGGTCGGATGAATTTGAGGTCCCAGTGAGGATCAGTTTAATCAGGATTAAATATATTGGTCCGAAAAGGACGGATTTTCTTCTGTTTTATTACTAGAGTTGTTGGAAAACTGAAACTGACACAAAATCAGACGTTTTTAATCGTTCAATCAAAGTAACCGTGTGTCTCACCAGAAATGTAGAAATTCCTTCAAAATAAAAGCATCTTAGCCTAACATGCTAATTCAAAACTATTTTAACAGTTAATTAAATATTGTTTAACATAAAAAAAGAAAATACAAAAACAAAAGTAGATAAATCTGTACTGTTGATCAGACTTTTTACTATTTAAATTAAAAATGTATGTAATATGTGAGTTAATAACAGGTAAAACCAGCCAGATGATGTTTCACCCAACAGCTTGATTATAATATGAATGAGAGTCAATCTAAATATAAATTAGCTCAAATTAGATTAGATGTTTTTGAACTGCATACTGAGTACTTTGAGACAACAAACTTGTATATCAGCTGTATGTAAGCTGTAAGAACGCTCCCCCATCTTCCTCACTTGGTTTCTATCAAAGCTCATAACAAAAAATGACTCAAAAACTTTCTTTAACATCTCTGTTACATCCAGAAGTTTGTGTACTTTTGACTCTATAGTGATTATCAGCGAAAAAAAAAGAAAATGTTTCGTTTTGATAAACTTCCTAAACATAAACTTGTGTGCAGATAAGGAAAAGTCTGTCTATCCTACTTTTCTGCTGAGATCTACCATATCTGACAAGGAAATTCTGCTTTTTCTGAAAAGGCAGAATTTTCAGATTTCCTATTTTTATCCGTGATACATAAAATGCTAGACCACCTAAATAAATATCTATCCTTTCTGCAACATTTAAGACAATACCCCAATCTATAAAACAATTATAAAAACATTCAAGGACACAGAGAGTAATCATTAAAGAAAATGGGTTTAATATACAGTGAAAGCGTGACAAAGTTCTGTGAAGGTCAGTGAACTACTCCCTGCTTTCAAATGCAGGAAAATAGTTCTAGTGAATATTTTATTTTAATATGACAAATGGACCAACAATTATTTCATTTTGATCTGATTTTGGGAAAGAAAATGTGACAAAAGTATCAAATTAAGTTAAATAACATGCATTTTATAGCTGTGATATCAACTCAGCCAGTTAAAATGAATCAATTAACAAAATGTGTCTTTTTTTCAGTGTCAGGAGCTGAGGCTCCTCTCCCGAGAGGCAGATTTGAGAGCGGGCAGGCATGTAAATGTGTTCTCTGAGCAGGAGATTTATGCAAACTCTCCTCTCAAACACGTGTGCAGGAACAGCTCCAACGGGTGTGGCTGGATGTGACAAAAAGAGATGGAAAGTTTCCAGTTTCTCACCCTTTTTTTCCCCTCTGTCATGACCCTCCATCAGGACAAGATAAACCTGTTTAACCCCCCTCTCAATCCCATGTCTCCCCCTGTGTGTACACACATACTGGGGGGCCCTCCACGCCCATCCATCCCTAACCTTCCCAGTTTTGCTGCTTCCTAGATTTCACAAGCAGCCTCCATGTCCCCTCCCTTAGGATCAATACAGTCCAACAGGAGGGGGAGGAGCATACAGGTGAGTTCAGAAAACACCTTAAGTCAACTGACACTCAACAATACACCTGTTACTCACTGGAGCCCACAGGGATCTCATAAAAACATTGGTTTAAAATCCTTCACAACACAGTATTTTGTGAATACAAATACAATAATAAGTGACTCTAAAGGGTGTAATATATGTCAAAGCGCTGTACAGGTGAAGTAAGGCTCACCTGTGCCTCGTGCGCGCCGCTCTCCCGGTCCAACTCCCCGATGTAGTACTGCTCCATCCACCGCCGCGCGTTCTCCGAGTGCCGGTGCGGGGGCCCCTCCATCACCCGGCTTATGTCTTTCCCAGAGCGGCTGCGGATCAGCGCCTCCCCGCCCGGGTGCATCCGCAGGAAGGCGGTGACGTCGTACACCCGGGTCCCCAGCAGCACCCAGCAGGAGTCCTTGGTGCAGTGGCGGGCCACCTCCCTCTCCGTGAAGACGCGGGGGGACGTGGACGGAGACATCCTTGGAAGAGCAAACACTGAGCGTACAGAGGAGAACTGAGACACCTCCTCGGAGGAGACTGACGACTGAGCTCTGAGAACTCTGAACCCGGTGGTTGACACCCGCGACGGGGGGAGGGAGGGCGGGGTCTGGTGAAAGGTCGAAAAAAAAAAAAAAAACGTCACGTCAAAGCCGCTTACCTAACCCCTTAAACTTATTTTTGCCATTATTGTTGCCAAATCGCTCATTTCTTTTATTTCCCATTTGAGCAATTAACACAAAAAACATCACACTTTTAAATGTTCGACGCCCCCTAAACGCATCACTATATTCTGAGGCACCTGTTCTGCTGATACGTTCGGGGCTAAAGTACAGGTGACTTCATAACTCGAGATACGAAGCACGAAAATAGACGTTTACGTAGTTTTACTGCACAAAAGTGACCGGATATTTCCGAGCTGTTCAAGTGACGATGGGCGTAAACCGAAAGGTGACGCCGCGTGTTTGGAAAAGAGTCACGTAGTCTGGCGACACTTCCTCATCAAGACAGATTAGTTTGAGGATGAAGTCACACATCAAACCGGAATATTAAAAAACAATTAACTATTTAACTCACAGAACGGTGGGATATTTAATAAATGTGTCGATTTATTATTAACATACTAAACAGTTATTCTTTTTTAAATAAAATTCTGTTTTTCAGACGAGAACTTTCTGGAGCTTTATCTTCACGGACCACATGTGCGGTGTTGCGTTGACGTGCTGTCGGAAACGCCGGAAATCGAAATGAAAACTATGAAAACGTTACACAAAAAAAGCGCTTTAACTGACGCGTTATTACAAAAAAACAAGAATTTTTTACATATTTTTTTATAGGTAACATATTGACATTGTTATAATTTTATTTTACTAATACAGGTCATAATTAAACTATATCCATAAATAAATACTAGAAATTTGCTTTAAAAAAATGTTGTAACATTTAAAGTATGAGTCCTTCAGTTTTTGGAACAAAACTTTCTTTAGATAAAGATGGTAAATTAGTTAATACTCATTTTAAAAAATTAGGTTGCTGATAAAATGAAAAAAAAGGTCAATACTAGTGAAATGTAATTCTGCATTAGTAAATATGCATGTATTTATGTATATGTAATGCATATATATTTATAATGCAATGATGATGTCTTCTTAAATATCCAAAAGACCTTTCTGGTTGGTCTTTCTTTGTGATTAGGTCCCCTCAGAAGATAATTTACTTCCTGAAGTGTGCGGATGATATTAAAGATTACTCAATTAATCAATTTTAAGATGAAATTGCTAAATTGTCATTATTAAGTAATTTTCCTTCCATTAAGGAAGGTGGTGCCCCTCCATACAAGACAAAGTCAACGTCTTCATCAAAATTGACCCCCTTACACCACATGTGTGAAAGTCAAGGCCCGGGGGCCGGCTCCGGCCCACAGGGTAATTCTATCCGGCCCTCCAGATCATTTGTTGTTATTAATGGCCCAACGTTGTCTTGCACTTATTTCTAACTTGTATAATTTTGACAAAATATATATTTTATGGAGAGTAAAATATTGGTTAAACCGGTAATGTTAGCTTGGGGTTGTAAGAGGCTGTAAGATAGTGGGAATGTAAACAAAGGAATGATGGGAAATGAGGGAGCTTACTCCACATTAACAGTCCCCCCAACAACTCAGAGTCACGGGCACATTTCTAATAAACTACTGCCGCTCTGAAGAAACTATGTCCTAGAAAAGTTTTTTTTTTTTAATTAAAAACAGCATAATAATTATGATCAATTGACCACTGGGAATGCTTTTATAATAGATCAAAGAAGGATCCCAGTGGGACTTTATAGAACAGAAAAATAAAAAACGAGATTTTATTCCAAAAGTAAAGTTAAACCAACAATCTTAGTAGGACTCACCTTTAAAAATTTAACTTATCCAACTTTTGCATAATTCCCTCCCAGGTCCTCCTCATTATCAGCTGCATGACTGTTCTTAACTCACTAAGCCCATATCACGCTGGTTCCACCCAATAACCTCCCTCTTCTTTCCCCGTCAGCACTAATCATGAGGAAACGTTCAATTTTCAGTTTCTAAAGTGAAGATCTCTGGCGCCACCTGCAGTTGTAGAAAATAATCTTGAGAAGTGTATGTTTTTGTTGCCTGCAGGTCAAACTGAAAGCTCTCTTACTAACTATATAAATTATTTTTATGAACTTTACTTGTAGCTCTAGAGTCAGTTAACAGAATATCTTTAGGAAGTGGATTTTTTTTATTCCTATGCAGATCTATGACTGTGTGCTGAAAAGAAGGGTGTGTTTGATTGTAATGATGGATTCCTAGAAGTGAATTGTTGTTCCTGATTGTTGTCAGATTCAGGTTTGTTGACCTCTTTGTGTGTATCTGATGAAACATGTGAGGTGTGGTGTGACAGGTGTGCCTGAAATGGTTTTGATTTTCCAATGGAGTTACAATGATTTTAAATTTTAAATAAAATTAATGGAAACTAGTAAAGTTCTGTTTTTTAAGTGCATAAAATCTTTTCAATTAAACAAAAATCAAAAACCATTTCTGTGAGAAACTAGTTATGATGATGTCAAGAGAACATTAATATGGAATGGAATCTTTTATTGTCATCGTTTAATGCATGACAAAATTGAGGGTGGCCAACATGCCAAAGTGCAACAAGAACATAAAAAATACTGAAAATCTACATACCAAATATTGTGAATATACCAGATATAACAGAATATCAACTTTTACAATTATTTGTGTGAGGGAATGTGGAAGGACAGTAGATAAATCTTATAAATTAGCGCTATGCTCCATATATGTCCTGAAATATATCAGCTTGTTTTTCTAAAGATAAATAAATAAATTTTAAAAAATGCAGTTGAAGGATTTTTTGACTAATATTTTTTTTCTAGTTTTGTTTCCAATGAAACGCTACATTTCATGGGAATTATTCGGGAAATCGGGAAAAAAGAAAAGATGATTTATGTAATGACTCAATTTAACCACTAGATGTCGCCAAGGTTGCGCTTTTTAATATTTATGACTGGTTTTAAATCTCCGTCTTGACTTGTTGATTTATTACTTTTTAGCTGTGGGCCTACGCAAAGTTTCGGCCAACAGAAAATCAGTGGAATGCTAGAAGATACGAAAATATATATTTTTTAATGATGAAACAAAACATATTTTGATTACTTGAGCAAAGATGCTGTGGAGTTTTCACTGTCCACGCTGAGGCGGTGCTGAAATTCTGACACACTTCAGATCCAGGTTTGGATTGGAAGACTTTCGTAAGATAAACAAACTAAACGCCGATTACGCGTGGAGCAGCCATATAAACCACCACTCGTTGACATGAATTGCGTCCCTGTGCGCCGCTTCATAATTGCCAATTACTGTGCGCTCAGAGACACGCTTGCAGTTGAGTTTCCTCTGTGAATCGGTAGCCCGGATACAGCGGGGAGCGTCCTTGGTATGAGCAGGAGGAGAAAGAAGACCGAGGGAGGAAGAGTGATAATTTGAAGACTTGCCAGGAGTACATTGTCCGCCTCAAAAGGCATTTCAAAGAACCAAACCATTCAGTTTTTCTTTCTCTCCTCTTTTTTCTCCCTTTCTTTCTTCTCGCACGGTTGCAGGGCGTTTGAATCCACCAATGGGGTTTCAAGTTGGAGACATTGGAATGTAAATGAGCCCAGCGCGTGCTCCCGGCGCACTGAAAGGATTGTTTATTGAGCTCCCTGAGCCACGCGCCTGGCCCGGGGGAGTCGGTGTGCAGAAGAATCACACAGCGGGGGCGGGGCCTCGCAACGAAG
>NC_050517.1:25045484-25054359 GCF_002922805.2 Oryzias melastigma | reverse complement strand
TGGGGTGTTGGGGCGCGTGTTGAAAAAGAGGATTGCTGCCAAAGTTTGGGTCAGATCGGCTCGTGGAGTAAGCAGTCAAGAGAGACTTGGACTAGAGTTGGCCACACGGTCCCCACGCGAAGGACACGAGAGCTGTACACTGCCAAGCACTCCTGCTCTACTGAGGCTGCGCGCACCCCCTGCATCCAAAAAAACCCTCTGAGAGATGGAAACTGCGACCATCACCACCACGCAGACAGCTTTTACCTTTGGACTAAACGAAAGACGCGCCACCATCAGCCTGCACGCGCCGGTCCAGGACGCAACGTCCGCAGTTCTCCCGGACCAGAGTAAAACCAAGGTGCTGAAGAGACAGCGCTCCAGCTCCCCGGAGCTCCTCAGATGCAAGCGGCGCCTGAGCTTCAACGGCCTCGGCTACTCCATCCCGCAGCAGCAGCCCGTGGCTGTGGCCCGGCGAAACGAGCGGGAGCGGAACCGGGTCAAGCAGGTCAACATGGGCTTCCAGACGCTGCGTCAACACGTGCCAAACGGCGCCGCCAACAAGAAGATGAGCAAAGTGGAGACTCTGAGGTCCGCGGTGGAGTACATCAGGGCTTTGCAGCAACTTCTCGACGAGCATGACGCCGTTTCGGCCGCGTTCCAGTGCGGGCTGCCGTCCCCGACCCTCTCCAACAGCTACTCCGCCGACCCGGAGTCGCCTCATTCCACCTACTCGTCAGACGAAGGAGGTTATGAGCCTCTGAGCTCTGAAGAACAGGAACTGTTGGACTTTACAACCTGGTTTGACAGGTACTGATGCTGTCAACATCCAAACGGCACCGGCATCTGTGCGTAAAAGCGCACGGCAGCTTTCAGAGATGCTGATAAAAAAGACTTCCGCCTCGTTGTCTGTGCTTACAGGTGATCAGTTACCTCTCTCCCTGACTGGGACTGCTTCTGCAGGAGTGGAGCACAAGTGAGGTGGAGGGCAGGAAGAAAGAAGGGGGGGGCATCTGTTGCATATGAGCGCGCGCTCCTCTCCAAACTCACAAGGAGACGGAGCTGGACTCAGAAACAACGCTGGAAGAAAAGAACTGCTGATGTCATGTTTGAATAAGTGCAATTAACCAGAGAGGAGCAGCGGGCGCTGCAGAAGCGCCTCAGAAGTTCCTCGGGGTTTCCCGTTCTGCCTTATTCAGATGACGCGTAAAACACGACGTTCTCGTGGTGAAAACTGAAGAACATTACTGAAACTGTATCATGTTTTAACACGAAGTCATGTTTCCTTTTGTACACTGAGTCAAACGTTTTGTTGCCACTTCCAGACAGTGTTTTTGAGCGGACAGCCAGCTGGAAGTGAGCTGATCCGCGTCAGGCACGTGACTGCAGCAATACCGAGGCTCCAAACCTGTGACAGTAGTTTGGTTTCAGTAGATGGTAAAGAGACGTTTATTAATGTATGCACTTGTCCTTGTAGCCTGTACATATTTGATTTTAACAGATCTATTTTGTGTAAACCGAGTTTTATAAATAAAGACGAATCTATTTATATTACCTCCCTTTTGCTGCAAGCCTTGTTCTTCGTGTGGGTGCGAGTGTGTTGTGCGCGTGCGGCACGGGTGTGTGTTTGTCGCGGCGGTAATTGAGCAAAGTAGGGGAGCTTCTCCATTCAACGCCTTGTCGTGACCTTTCCCCCAGCTCCAGTGCGCACATGGAGACCATTGCGCAGCTGGGAGGACGCGCAATAACCATTATTGACGTCCATCTTCTGCAGAGCTTTGTCTGGGTGCAGGGTGGTGTTGTTGGTGGTGGGGGGGGATTAATATTGCGTTTCATGCATGGCTTTGTGTCCTCTGCTTTTAACCAATCCCAGAGCGCAGGGATAGGAGGGGTACCGGGGAGGGGGGGGACGCAATTCACTCCACTTTGAAATATGGCCCGGGGAGATTCAGCAAGACAATACTGCGGCTCAGAGTCCACGCAGCCCGATTGAGATCAATCTAAATAAAACCTGGGGTTGTTGACTAGTTGTATCCCCGACTGCGTTTTTCATTACGCACAGAGGCCAATGAAAAAGCCCCCCATCTCCTGGAGAAATGGGGTGCTGTGCGCACCATTGTGCCAAACTTTGCGCCTCATTATGCGAATTATGGAAGATCTTCTGTGATAAATAGACATTAATGCCAAATTCTGTGAGGCAAAACCAGGAAAAAACGAGTCAGTTCATCTAGTTTTCTGTAGAAATTTGGTAAAAAAAAGAGACTAAAGTTGCTCCTTTGGAGTTTCACAAATTGCCCAAACTTAAATGTTGCGTTTGTGTTTCCACCACTTTCTCCTCCTCACCCCCACCCACCAGCTTGCAGGTGTGAGCCACGTGCCTGCGCTCCATAACAAAAGCCCCGGCACTCCCATTGGTTGGTGGCTCGCCTCTGTCAGCCTGTCAGGTGGAGGCAGTGACAAAATCAAACAAGTGATAAATGACATTAATTACCCTCTGCATTATTGCCTCTGAGACTCAAAAAAGACAAATCAATGTGGGGCGCAAAAATCTCCCGCTGCTCCTTTATCACTCAATTGAAATGCTGCTTCAGGCGCAGTTCAATGTCAGCCGGAGGCCAGGCCGCAAAGTGAAAATAAGCGTTTGTCTCACGTCCTCTTAAGATGAATTCTCCATTCTCCCCTGCGCCGTAAAGGGGAGGAGCGCGATCAAGGCTGGATTTATTCATGTCATTTTGTGCATGGGCAATTTTTTTGGGCTTCACAATACACAAGGGGCGATGTTAATTATAGCGTAGCTGAATATCAATCACCAGCAGCTTTTCGTGCGCAAAGGGATACTCTGCGCGTAAACAATGGAGACGTCAAGTGCGCGCGCAATAAAAACTGGCCAAGACGGGAGTGCGGCGAGGTCATCTGTTGCTCTGCATAATCAGAATCAGCTCATGCTGAGTGAACACGAGAAAAACCCAGCGTTTGTTTGAAGAAAATCTATGGAAATCAAACATTTTCTTTCAGTTTCTCCGGGAGAAATGGATGCTCCATGACAAACAAGTGGAGTTCAAACTTATTCAGTTTGTGAAATACATGATTTTTTTTAACCATTTTTACTTTTCAGAAACATTTGCAGAAATTCATTAATGTAGTAAATATGAATTAACTACAAAATCTATACTGCATGATTCAAACTAGTTTTAGACTTTTTATGGTTTTATAGGCTTCGACTAAAGTTCATTCTTCATCAAACTGAGGCTGAAGCTCAAATAAAATCAACAAAACAATCTGAATATCTGTAAGAATTTGTATCATATCAGTTTATCCTCCACCTGCAGAGTATTTTCATGAAATATCAAGTTTTTACAGTTAGTACATCAGGACCCCCCCCCCAAAAAAGCCAAAGAAAACAGAAATCAATTATTTGAAAAAGTTATGACTCATTTAAAATAAAGAGCAATGTTTTATTTTGAAAGAACACAATAAAATACTTTGTTTCCTGAAAGAGATTTTTTTTTGTACTATTAATAGTGTGGATAGTATTAATAGTATAGGATGCTGTTTATCTGATTTGATCAAACCTGTAGAGCCTTAAATGTTGGAATTGTGTTGATGAAAATGTTTGTGTTTAAGTCGAGATGCAATTCTGTGGTCAAACACAGCAAAATATATTAAAAAAAAGTATCACCGACTTACTGAGAAACGACTAATGTTTGCTTTAGGAGTTTTTTGCTGATCAAAGTCAAATCTGGAGAAAATTGTTACAAATACTCTGACTGGGATAAAAAAAAAACTGAGTCAGTGGGATTGAACCACTGATTGATTTCTGTTGCCCCGTTTCCGGTCCGGTCCAGGCAGATCAGGTGAGCGTTTTCACTCGAAGTAGACCAATTGTGTAGCTTTACGTTGTTGTAGTACGACTACATCAAAAGTGAAGCTATCAGCAACAATAATGGAGATCATCCAGCACAGACCAGTCTCAGTAAAATGCGTACATATGCCACGATTTGGGAAATACCGTGTATAATATACGCCAAAACCGGTTTTTGCGTGCATATAATACGCGCGGTCCTAAACGTGTTAAAGTCCGTTTTTCACGTTTGACACGTCCCCCGGTGGAGGCGTGAGCATCACAGACAGCCCCACAACCAAACAATTTGCTTTTCTAACCCTAACCATAACCGTAATCCTAAACTTAACCAGGAACGACGTCATTTACAAAAGAGCCGGAGGATTTCTGACCACGTGATGAAAACGAAACCTAAAAAGCCGTGTATATTGTACGCCGGCGCAACCTATCCTCTACCATTGCGTATCATATGCACGCAAAAAGCGTGTTTGGCGTATATTATACACGGTATTTCAGAGTGCAAAGTCGTGGCATATGTACGCATTTTACTGCGACCGTGTTGTCCAGCAAGTCATTTTTTTCCCCACTTGACTTTTAAATGTACAAATGTTAACGCTGGGGGGGTGGGGGGGTTATATAAGTTCGCTTCCTCCCTTTCAATTTCAAGCTATTGGACTTATTGGTAAATAGCTTCATAGTGTCATGCTCCATAAGTACAAATATGCTTATTCACGATTAATAACTGTATTGATTACTTGGTGAACATGTGAGTATTTTCCAATCAATTCTATGCCTATTTATCTATGTTTGATATGTTTTTGCTGGGATTAAAAACCTCTGTTGATTGTCTTGTTTATGCTATTGGTTTGGTTGTTTGAAATAAACACATTTTCAATCCAAAACAATGTTTTGAAGAAGAATACAGACGAGAAAACTTTTGGCGCTTTTGTTTGTCAGAATGAACTTCAGCCAATCAACGGGTTTCATTGAGTGACATCAGTAGCTCCGCCCTAACCATTCAATTCCATTTTATTTTTCTATGCACCTACAACCAGCCGAGTTCCAAAAACGGTTCGGTTCAGTATGGTCTAGGGCACGTGTGTCAAAGTCAAGGCCCGGGGGCCGGATCCGGCCCTCGGGGTTATTAAATCTTGCCCTCCAGATCATTTTATAATATTATTATTATTATTAACAACGCAATATTATTTAGTATAATTGTGACAGGATGTAACTTATGAAGAGCAAAATATTTGGGGATCTTTATGAGTTTAATGTTTTGACATACAAGAAAATACATTTGAAGTTTTTTCTTTTGACATTTATGTTATTTTTAACTTGTTTAATTTTGACAGAATATTTTATTATGGAGAGCAAAATATTGAAAGTTATTTAAGGCTTAAGTTGATTCGGTTGAGTCTGTTTTTATTCATATTTATATTAAAAAAGTTTCATTTTTAAAGTTTTAACAATTTAGTTTTGTTCAATAAATGTTTATCCTGTTCGGGATCTAATGTGTTTTTTGGATTTTTGCACCCTGTGTGATTGAATTTGAGACCCCTGGTTTAAAGGGTCAGTTTTATGATGGGAATGTTCAAAATACTGGTCCAACAACAAATAAGACATAATCAATATAAATAAAGTTTAGCACGAAATACAACAGGGGTTTATACTCAATAAATCCCCGTTGTGACGGTAAAATCTGCCCAACACAAGAAGCTCTCAGCCCACGTCTGTTGGCTCAGCTGTTGGACAGGACAAGTTAAAAAAAAAAAATAATAATAATAATAAAAAATAAAATCCTGTCCAGCTTTGTCATGGGAGGCGCACCCTCACTGTAAGGGTGGGGTCATCTGGACCCCATAACTTAGACATGCTTATGGCCAACATTGAATAATTCATAATGCATTCACTAAAAATGAATCCAAGAAAGATCTGGACATAACTTTTTTGAAAGTCTAATAATTACATTGACATTTTTAAAGGGAACCCTAAAAAATGAGGCATTTACTTTGGTTTTGGGTGTAAATGGGTAAAATGTAGAGAACTGATATGGAAAACAATAGTGAAAGGAATGCTTAATACTTAAATACCTGCTTTTTTAGGACATAGTTTCTGCAGAGCGGCAGGAGTTCATTAGAAATTTGCCTCTGAACTGTGCGGGCGCACAGAGAAAGCCCCCCCTACCTCCCATTATCCACCTGATTACACGCTCTCCTGCTAGCTTACAGCCCCTCACACCCCCAGTGTAACATTATTGGTGCAACAAAAATGGCGAACGATATTGAAGCAGTCCAGGCGCACATTTTTGATCCAGATTCCAGCTCAGATGAGAAAAACAAAGATGGATTTATGTGTCTATCAGTGGATACATCAGAATGGAGTGGAGCAGGGAGCTACAGGTTTTTCCTGATTGGTATTTTATCTGTTCATGATTCACAACAATTTGAATGAAGAAATACCCAGAAATGCAACAATTTTATTAATATATGTCCTCTATTATGAGGAACATGGCGCAATAACATGTTAAAAAAACATTTTCATTGGAGTGGGTCTTTAAATTATAGACCCACTTTACTCAATGCTCCATCCTGGCTGCTTACCAAGTAAAAAAAATGTTTGCCTCTCAGCTGATCTTGTGAACAACCACACCATCAGCGTTCATCACACTCAAGAGCTCCACCTGATTGCAGGTTGCCATTCGTCTACTTTACTTAACCACTGAATTCATCTGTGTGGTCGTGGGACTGGCGGAGAAAAGAGGCGGGGCACGGTTTGGATTAATAAACAAACTGTAATATGAGGTTATAACACAACGTAACACACTTTCCAAACACTTAAGATTTGTTTACCTGTCCTCACCTATCACAGCATGAATAGAAATAAGAAAAAAATCTAAAACTTTAAGGGCAAAAAGCTTTTATTTTGAAAAGACGCTGCAGATGCAACCTATTTCTTTAGCTTTCACTATTTGCAAAATTAGTCATTGAGATAGAATGTCACTGGTTTTCTATGCCAGCTTTGATTTAGGAATTCATGGAACAAGCGACTGAGCAGAACCTCCTCAAAGCTGAAGTAAACTGGAATCATGTTCCAAGTCACTTTTACTTTTTGGACAAAAAAATCAGTCGCCGGACTTGTGGTTTTCTTTAGTTCCTCTAAAAGAAGAAATCTTTTTCTTTTTAATTGAACAACAAAACAGGAGTTTGAGTGGATGCAGCTCAGCACTTTTCGCTGACACTTGTGTGCGGCTGTGAATAGGCTTTAAACTTCAGACGACCCAGCAGAAGAAGAACCAAGCCGGGCCTGAGCGGGTGGAAGAGGTGGGGATGTGTGGTTGGGTGAAGGTGGCGAGTTGTGATTTGCATGGGCCATTGTGCTCCACAAGTTTGGGTGCTTTTTTTTTTTTTTTTTTTTGGCTTGGGCCCTTTTGGCCATTTACTTCCACTCTGGCTGGCTGTGGCGAGCTGTGAATAGTCTCTGCTTGGAGGAGACACAAAGGCGCTTTTGTGCTTCGGCTGCACCATATTCATCATGTAATGCCTGTAAGACAAATCTGATTGGACGTCTCTGTCACTTTGATGTGGGTCCAGAGTGCGAGTGGCCCTGAGATTGCTAACTTCACTCTCTATTGCCTATTCTGCAGCATTGATATGGGGGCGGAGACAAGGGAGAGTGAAGAGAGGTAGCTTGAGGGGGCGAGTGAGAAGGGAAAAGGGAGAGCAGGCAGGGGGTAGTCCTCATTATTTGCTGGAGCAAATTCATAATAAATTTCCCCATTCGACAAAAACGGGTCGAGATGATTGACACTACTTTACGCGGGCCTGAACAAAAGCCCTGATTTGAGCAGAATACCAAATGAATGGGGCAAGCGTGGACTCAATTCAAACAATTTTAATCTCTCCCCGTCCTCCCTTATTCCTCCCCCCTTTCTCCAACTTACCCTCCTTTTTCAACTCCATCTCTCCTTCCTCTCCTGTGAGGAGCATTCTCATTTTGCAGGGTAATTCTGCTCTAACGGATGTGCTAATTGTGCTGGGTTCAACTGGATGCTGCAGGAGCCTGCGACACAAAGCGTATTCTTGCCTAATGACTGTAATGATGGTTCAGAGAGACTGCAGCCTGCAGCCTGGAGTGGGACGCTTGCACCAAACTTAAGAGGGAGCTTCGTTTTTCACATTAGGAGATGAGGAGTGAAAGGACTACAGGTTGTTGTTGCTGCAGCTGCTGCTGGTTTAAAAAGATGGATGCATTTTAGAAGTGAATACACTTTTGCCACGTTCACTTAAGCATATAAAAACATGCTGAATTGTGTTTTAATAAGAAAAAAACAGCCTTATCCAGAAATGAAACTGACTTTAAGTCTGTGATTTTAGAACAAGATTCAAAATGTGTAAATCAATTATTTGAGGAACAACTCTAATGGTCTTGTTGCATTTTTCTCACGATGGACGACATATATACAAGAAATAAAACTTAAAAATGCATTTCTGAGTATTTCTTTATTTATATTGTTGTGACTCAGGAACAGTTGAAAGAAAAACTGTTTTTTTTGTCCAAGCTGGCTCAAAATGTTCAGCTGGATAGCTTCAATATTCTCGCCATTTTTGTTGTACCGCTAATGTTAGCTTAGGCTGTAAGCTAGCAAGAGTGAGTGTAAACAACAGTTTGTAGTCAGTTTTTCTAATGAACTACTGCTGCTCTGCAGAAACTATGTCCTAGAAGATGACGCAGGTTTTTAGATTTTGGCTAAAAAAATTGCATAATAATGATTAAAAGACGACTGGGAATGATTTTACAAGAGATCAAAATGTAACTTTCAGATTTCCCCTAGTGGCTTCTATGATAACTTCACTCCTAAACTTTTGTGAACCACTTTTAATTCTGATATAAAATAACTACATATGATCACATAAAATACAAAAAAATGAATTCAAATGATACACAAACAGGTCTTTAAAAAAGAAAATATTTTGGGTATAATTATGCCATCCATCCATCCATCCATCTTCTTGACCGCTGCTTCCCTTTCGGGGTCGCGGGGGTGCCGGAGCCTAT
>NC_050517.1:24996660-25045449 GCF_002922805.2 Oryzias melastigma | reverse complement strand
TGAACTACTGCTGCTCTGCAGAAACTATGTCCTAGAAGATGACGCAGGTTTTTAGATTTTGGCTAAAAAAAATGGCATAATCATGATTAAAAGACAACTGGGAATGATTTTACAAGAGATCAAAACGTAACTTTCAGATTTCCCCTAGTGGCTTCTATTATAACTGCACTCCTAATCTTTTGTGAACCACTTTTAATTCTGATATAAAATAACTACATATGATCACATAAAATATTAAAAAATGAATTCAAATGATACACAAACAGGTCTTTGAAAAAGAAAATATTTTGGGTATAATTATGCGTAAATACAAATATTGGCTTTAAATTGCTTTTCTTTCGAGTTAATACAATGAACAATATTATATGACCATATAATGCACTCTTTTTCAATTAGTTACAAAATATTTAGATTTTTTTTGTTTCTTTTGAATTGAAAGAACAATGCACTGCTTAATGGTTGCATGATAACCAATGGTAAGTTATTTATTCATTTTATTATTATTATTATTTTTTTTATGAATAACCTAAGAGCACTTTAAATTTTGTCATAAATGTGGCAGTGGCACTTGCCTGCTTGCTTACCTGTTTCAAGTCACTATATCAAGTCTGAACTGTATTACATTGACTAACCTCAGGAACACATTATAATAAAAATACTATGTAAACATGCGTAAAGATATGTTTCATGGTTTATACGTTAAAAAAAAATCGTGTTCGTGTGTGGCTACACTATTTTTAATGACCATATTCAGGCTCTTCGTATAAAATGCAAAGACATTGAATGCGTGTTACCGGGTAATGCATTTCGAACTCTGACCAATCAGGGACCAGGATTCAGTCGTGACGTATGGATGGTGTCGCTTTTAATTCTCAGAAATGCCAACATCTTTTATTTTCAGGATAGATCCATGAAAGAAAAAAGCCTGGACCAAAATTCATGAGATTTGTACCACTTTGATATTTTGGACCGAGTCTCTTGTTGCTGTAGGTGGTGGACATGTGCTAGTGAACTAGCAAAAGGACAAGAAAAAGAAGCCCCTCCCTCATTGTCTAGTGTGAACACCATGGGCCCGTTGTTGAACACGCGTCAAATGCTTGCCGTGTACGCAGCTTTAGACCATGTCAAGTTTTATTTTATTGTTATTAATTGTGTTTATTTCTAACTTGTATAATTTGACAAAATATATTTTTATGGAGGGTAAAATATTGAAAGTTATTTAGGGTTTATTCTGGAATAATATTCCTGCCTGTTTTTAGTCATACTTATGATAAAAGTTACGTTTTTAAAGTTGCAAAAATGTAGTTTTAGAGTGTTCAACAAATTACTATCCTGTTCGCACCGCGCCCTACGGTGTGTTTTTGAATTTTGGTCCCCTGTGCGATTGAGTTTGATATCCCTGCTTTAGAGTGACAACAGATAATCAAAACAACATAGTTTGGATTGCTCGGCTTGATGTTAGGGAACATTAAATTACAACTGCAAAATGGTTGCAAGCTGTTGATTCTACCATGGCTGTTGTGTCTTTCATATCTTTTTTTTTTTCACCTAAAATTGTACAAAGATTAAAACAAAAATGGTATACCGGTATACCTGACAAAGTAGTTTACAAGTTTTACTTTACAAAACTAGTTTTTTTTCCAATTTGTATGAATTCCTTAACTGTAACTGTTTTGAAAACGTTGTTGGGCTGTGTTCAAATTTTAATTGACAGGGACATGTCCAATATAAAATTATTCATCCCCATTTGTATGACTTCCTGATTAAAGTTAATCAAATTTGGTCCATGTGATAGTTATGGAACTCAAGAGGCTTCATTACAGCAGAAAAATTAATTTAGACTAACTTCAAACAAATGATTTTTCACAAGCACTCCAGACATGATTAAGAAATTCTATAAAAAAATTCTAAAAACCTGATTCAACAGTTTCTCTAGCTTAATGTTTTCAGACGTATGATGGTGTTGTGCTGAATCAGAGGGATTGTGCCAGAACCAATCATCAAATTGACAATAAAATATTAAGACAGATCTAAATTCTCTAGAGACTTCATTAGAGATGTTAAATGGAAGAACGCAGAAATTTTTTATGAGATCCTTAAATTAAAAAAAACAAAAATCAAGTTTAACTTTAAAAAAGTGATGTGGTTGCTATGTTGGTCTTTATTCACTTTCATTTTGTGTTTAAATATCTTTTATTGACGCCTCACTTTAGATCAGGTGCATTCCTTCACTTGACAAAGAGTCGTAATGTCTTAATACTTTGTGTAAGCACTGCTTATCGTGCATCATTGTCTGCATATCAAAAGGTTGCACTTCTTCCTTTGAAAAACTTTCTTCTTTACAAGTTCCATCCCCTCCCTGTACACACAAACACATACAGTGTCCTCGGCAGGCTGCAGCTTGCCCCTGGAGAACTTGTCCTTAGTGTCAAAACACAGTTTCATCAGACTCTGACATGTCTGGCCCTCAGCTTTAGATCACAGGCTTCAATCCCCAATTGTCTGATTCAGATAGACAGTGGGACACTTAGATATTTTCCTTTTATATGACTTTTGAATATCTCTGCGAGGCACAATAGATTCAGCTTCTTTATTGTGACAGAGCAGAGTGTACACTCGCCTCTGGTCATGGCAGGTTTGTGTGTGAAGGCTGAATAGGAACATGAAAGTACTTGCAGACTTAGAATCAAAAAAGACTGCATTAAGTGCAGGTGTTTGAGTGCTGGTAACCCAGGTGCTACTCCACTTCTTTGTCATTTTTGTCACTAATTTTGTCCTTGATTATGTTCAATATTTGCGATTGTTCATTTCTTTAATCTACCAGAAGACACACCACTTTCACTTGAAACTTAGAATTTGAGTCAGTTACATGTTTCTTAGGTCAATGCGGCAAAATTATTGACCAAACTGAGCATAAATGTACTGGTGTTTTGATAGAAACCTCATCCATATATCCGTCTGTCTGTCCATCCATCTATAAACTCATCCATTTTCTTCCCCTTATCCATGTGTTATCTTCTGATTACCACTGGCTGTGAATGCTTCTGTTCTCTCTGAATCATCATCAATCTCCAGATCAAACATCCTCTTCCCTTTCATGCAGATCATTTTCCTGAAGACAAATGCACCAATCCATGTTCAAACCAGTTCTTCTAATCACTCACTTTCTTTCACTTTCTACACCACGGCCGCCCGTGGTGTAGTGGTAGGGCGGTCGAATCCTGATCAGAAGTGAACGGGTACGACTTCTGCCTTGCCCGCCCATGTGTCGAAGTGTCCTTGTGCAAGACACTGAACCCCGAATTGCCTCTGGTGGGAGATTGGCGCCAGTGTTCGGCTGCGGAGCCACCACCAGTGTGTGAATGTGTGTGTGAATGGGTGAATGGGTCTGTGACTGTGAAGCGCTTCCAACACATGGGCGTCCATTGAACCCATAATCTTCCGATTGCACCACAGCCACCCCTGTTCCTCTGATTGATTCATATTTTCTACACAAACAACACGGTTGCTCTTACTACAGTCTATTTCAGCTCTCCTTTCATTCTTTCTGTCACTCCTTCACACCTGAAACACACCTCTCAACTGTCTTACAGCTCTCTTCCTAAATTCACACTGGGCATGTGTCACGAACCCACTATACTTGAACAGGCATTTAGCCCGTGGTGTTCACATTGGAGTGGGACAGAAGTGGTTTCTTCTTTTGTTTTCTCCTGTTTACTACCACTTGTCCACCACTTATAATTGGAAGAGATGGTGTGAAATGTTGAAGTGTTGCAAATCTCATGACTTTTCCTCCAGCCTTTTTTCTTTCACAGCTCTATTCCAATATATTAAAGACTTGGGCCGAATCCAAATTTTTTCCCTTTCCCTACGGCTTTTTACTCTACCCCTTCACTAGGCCTTCCAAAATAGTATCTTCAAATCTGGGGGTTACAACCAATCGATGGGGTCATCAATAGTGGTCATTTAAAAAAAACAGTTTCGGACACCACTGCAGCTTCAAATTTACCCCAAAATTAAGGGGTTGGGAGGAGTAGGGGAAGAATTCAGATTTGACCTTGGTGTCATATAATTTTGTCCAGGAAGAAAAACTGCAATTATTATTTCCCTTCCATGATCATGTTTACAACTGGCACTTCTGTGTTTTGGAAAGGACACTATCCATACTATCAAATCCGACTCCCTGATCGATCAAAGTTCAGCTTTTTGACTTTAAAGCTGTTGAAAGTTCAGCGTGTAGTCAGTGAACGCCTGATTTGTCTGATTTGTACAAAGCGCCCAAGAACGGACTTCCTAATACAAGCCACAACATCTCTCTTAGTTCCTTTTTAGGCTCTCTCTAGATCTACATCAAGATCTTTAAAACAAAACATTGACTGTGGTTCTCCTAAGCCTTTATTTATTTCTCCGTATACATTTCTACAAATCGTCCTTATTAAAAACCAGTACCAGAACACTTCTCAATTCCTTGGCATTATCTCACTATCCAAAATCTTGTTAAACTGTTGAGTTAGAAACTTTGCATTCAAAAATACACAAATATAAGTGCATTTGTGAGCATCAATATACAGAGAGAGTTGTGCCCCCTCCCTGAAACAAGGTAGAGGGAGGATTAGTGAGCACCATTTAAGGAATCCTTTCAGCCTGCATTTCGTTTCATGAGCTTGTGACCCCCCGAGTTAATTATTTTGATCTGGCCAAAGGCTTGGTCTCCTTTTTTATTATCCTGACTGACTCACCGCCTCCCATTAGAATACACAATACTTAACATCCATTGAGGGCCGGGGAAAGAAGGAGTGAAAAGGAAAGAGTCAGGAGAAGAGAAAGACTGAGAGTGGCATTTACCAGTCACCAGCAGAGTCTGTATGGAAGGGAACCTGGTGATGGCAGCGTGGTTCAACGCCCTCAGACTTTTTGTTAGAGTTAGCTTTTGTCCCTCGTTGACGGACTGGGACTCCTCTGTAAAGAGCAAACCGAGCTGATAACTGAAGGAGGCAAACAGGAGAAAATGAAATAAAACAAATTAATGTTTTTTTTGTTTTTTTTTACTTAATACAGCCGAGGCAAACTTTTATGTCCTTACAGTAAATGTTTGGAGCCTTCAATGTCTGATCATGAATCATTGAGTGAGCAGGAAGTACCTGCAGGGCATTGTACCATCACTGAACCACAGCAAAAACAAGTGATTCTGCTTCTCTTTTTCATCTCTAAACAAAATATTCCTGAACTTTTGTATCCTTGAAAGAAAAGAACACAACCAATCCTTCAGGATTTTATAAAGCTGTAAAGACAAGGCAGATATAATTAAAAAAAAATTGTTGCGGTGAAGTCCCACTCTGATCATCTTTTGATCTATTTTAAAAATGTTCCCATGCAGGTTTTTAAAATGTATATATGATTACACTGCTTTTTAGCCAAAATAAAAAAAAACAATATTTTCTATGACAAAGTTTATGCAGAGCAGCATAACTTCATTAGAAATTTGCTTCCAAGTGTTGGCGCAGGGTAAGCCTGTCCCTACTACCCGTCATCCTTCTGTTTACACTCTCGCCCACTAGCTTACAGCCCTCATAACCCAACTTAACGTTACCGGTGCAACAAAAACGGCTATCCAACCATAACATATTGAGCCAGATGCCAGCTCAGATGAGGAAAATTAAGACAAACATGAATCTAGTCGTCTACAAGTGGATGTATCATTATGGAGGCTTTCCATCCTATATCTCTGCTACAAGCTTTTTCCATTTTTAAATCTGCTCCTGATTTACAATGATTTGAATACAGAAATACATAGAAATACACATTTAATCTTCATTTTCTGTATATATGTCTCCATCATGACAAAAATGTCACTAGAACATGTTAAAAACATCAAAACCACAATTTTTATCAAAGTGGTTCTTTAACCTTTTGGGAAACTGTTAGCATGTTTGACATCTTACTGGTAACATATTTGAAAAAAAAAATCAATAACAACAAGTGTCCTTTATTTTTTATTGTTTATTTTATTTAACAATCTATCCATGTTTGGTGCAGTGCAATTCATGTGTTGTTCCTGGGGAGTGGGAAAGATTTCAGATTGTGCTCCTGTTCTTGGCCGTGGACCTCACCTCCGGCTCGTCATGGCTGTGGACCTGGCCCCACCCATCCCCCAGTTTTATCTGGGTGAGCACTATTCAAATATGTAGTTGTAGAGTTAGATACATCGCATGCCCGTCCTGGGATAGGATCTCTACTTCATGTGGATATCTCTGATCTTCCTTTTTTTCTGGAATCTGTTTTTTTTTAGGTGTTTTTCCTCACCGAGAGAAAGGATCTAAGGGCAGGGATAACAACTGAAGTTTAGTCTGTTTAGTTTTGTTTAGCAATCAGCTATTGTTTATATTTAATTACCTTCTTTCTGATTTTGAACAATTATGGTATGAAGCCCAATGAGAAAAGTTTGTTGTGATATTGGGCTATATGAATGAAATTGAATTGAACTTTTGATAACAATTAGGTGATGAACTGCAAAAACTGAACATAAAAAGGCTGTTGTTTCAAGAAAAAATGTCTTATTTTCTGTATTTTACAAGTAAAATAATCTTACCAAGAAAGTTTTTCAACAGCAAAATAATCTTGAGAAAACATGTCTTACCAACTAAATTCTTTTCTTAAAATAAGACTTATTGGTAAAACCATTTTTCATACCCCTTTGGCTGATTTTTTTAAAGAAAATCTGACAATGGTGTAAGAATTTTATATAATCTATCAGATGGTTTATTCACAAAGACCCAGTAATAATAGTAATAATGCATTTTATTTAACCTTTTAATACCTGAGGCGTCACCAGTGACACTTAAACACAAAATCTTTAACATACTGTAACTTTTCAACCATTAACCAACATAATTGCAGCTTTTCTCCTTCAGAATCAGCTGGAATTATGACACATTATGTCACATTAACAATGAAAAAAATTACATAACATCAAAGAACAAAAACACTGGAGGGTTAAAAGTGCCTTTCAAGACACTCAAAGTACAAATTAAAATGTAAAACAATCAAATCACTTTAAGAACATTTTAAAACACAATAAACAAATTGACTTAATAAAATCAGATGACAGATAAAGTAAAATTGTGATTTGGAAAAGCAAAAAGTATTTGCCAATTCTACCCAAGAGTTCCATCCTCTTCTCCTCACACCTGCCCCACCGTTGCCCTGATGCACTAATTGCCCATATTTGTTCTCCCTGTGGGTGTTTGCGAACAGATAACTTCCGTTTACCCGTGCCCCCCCAGCTCCATACTAAAGGCAAACACAATAAAATCTGAGCAGCTTGTGTTTTGCGCTACAAGCAGTGCATTTCTTAATCGGTAAAACAAGAAAAGGTGGGACGTTTGGAAGGCGGAGCAGGTTGACGGTGGAGCTGCTCTTGAATTCCTGTTTTGTGTCCTGTACGCTTCGCCTTGCTGGCAGGCACTGCTGACCAGTTTACTCTGTCTGGCTATGCATGTAAAGAGTGTCTCCTCTTTGTTCCAGCCTCAGGCCTGCAGCCAAGCACCCCCTTCAGAAACTTAAGCCGCACACTCGTGCACGCACCGCCCCTCTTGCCCCCTTTTTTTCCACTCTCCGAAACGGCTCTCCCCATGTGGTGCCCTCAAATTGCGATAACAAAAAAGAGAGGACAGAACCGCACAGACAAGCGTCCCTTTAAAAAGCAGGTGTCCACAACTTTTCGTCCATTTCAAACGGGGACCCTTTAACCCGCTGGTGGCTGAGGTAGCCAGTCAGAAGCCTAATCAGTCTCGTCTGACAATGCCGGGAGGTTGAGGGTTGTCAGTCCCTCTTTCAGACTGAGGCTCCAATGAAGCCGTAGAAGGGGACCCTCTGATTGATTAGTGCCTCTTTACTGAAGTGAATGTGTGTGTAATAGAGAGTGTCTATAGGGGAGAAAGCTTTATTTGAATCCAGTCGGAACGAGTCCTGTAATTATGACTTTTTTCTTTTTGCTGGCAGGTTAAAGCTGACTGACAGAGAGGGTTCTTACCGCTCATTCTACCCAAAGAGAGATTATTGCTGCCTGCTAAAACCAGACAACCATTCAGACAGTTTTTATTTTTTTTTTAACATTTCCGACAGGATCAAGTCTTAGAAAAACAACGAAAAAGCAAAACAAACAAACAAACAAACAGTGGTGAATGGGAATATATGTCCAACAGTTGATAAAAAGAAGACCAAACACAGACTCACTATTACAGCCCCTCTGAACAAACAAAAGCACATTAGCAAAATGTGGTTGATCCTGTGTGGCCTTGTTTGCAGGAGGTCCGGCACCTCTATCTCTTTTTTACAGGTCAGCTACTATCAGCATGTGTGCGTCTGCTCTGCTGTCCTCTGAGCTTCTGCTGCCTGTGCCTTCATCTATTGTTCAGTCAAACCTCCTATCTACTCACCATTTTTAGATACTCATGTTGTGTGTGTGTGTGTACTCACCTGGCCTGCCTCAGTTTATACATTTTACTGAGCAAATTTCATCTGTACATTCTAGTTTATGGCCTCAGCAGATAAAAAAAGAGGAATTGATGAGCTGGTTTCATGGATAAGGAGGATGTTGGGTGAGTCAAACTGTTTGATAACAAAAAAGTGGCAAAGCTGCTTAAATGTGTCAAAGAGTAGAAACTATTGTATTTACAAAAAACCTTTTTGCTAGAAATACATTTTAGTGTGGTCTTACATTGGCCCCGCATGCAGAAGTGCCGCGAAGTGTAGTCTGCGCGGAATCCGCTTCACCTCCAGTTCACACCAGACGCGTATTTTTTAGGACGGTTGACAGACACTTCTGCTCAGCTGTGGTTATTTACTGCTTCTACAATTAATTTGACAATGTCCATCATGACTTTTCGCCAACTGCTTTCTGCCTCTCTCTCAAGATTGTGATTTTAGACATCCAAATCCCTCCCCCCGGTCTGTAGTCAGCCCTCTACATTGATCTGTGGGTATATGAGTGTGTCTCACTGTCTGTTTATTTTCTGTGTAGTGCGTTGTTTGTGTGTTTACTATATATATATATATATATATATATATATATATATATATATATATATATATATATATATATATAGGGCGGTAGTGGTGCAGTGGTAGGGCGGTCGACTCCTGATCGGAAGCGAGTGGGTTTGACTCTGGCCTTGCCCGTCCATGTGTCGAAGTGTCCTTAGGCAAGACAATGAACCCCGAATTGCCTCTGGTGGGAGGTTGGCGCCAGTGTTCAACAGCAGAGCCACCATCAGTGTATGAATGCGTGCGTGAATGGGTCTGTGACTGTGAAGCGCTTTGGGCCCTCGAAGAAGGGTAGAAAGCGCTATACAAGTATACGCCATTTACCATTTACCATTTAAAAGCAATTTTTCACTATTAAAAAAAACATATATACAGTAGACATATATATATATATATATATATATATATATATATAAATTTCAGAATTTACGTGGATCACTCGCAGCTCGTCCAAAAAATAGGGCAGACGCCGAAACGATCACTGGGCTGCGTTAGTCGGCCATGGAGGACCGCAGCGCTTTGCGTCTGTTGTAAACTACACCATAGGGTAACAAGGGTGCTTTTTTTCCCTACAGGCATTTAACATAACTTTAATAAACAAAAACAAGCATTGAGACTGAGCGGTATCCAGCAGGTATAAATATTAAGACAGAGATGCGAGCACACATAAACACATTTAATTTTAAATTTAAAATTGACCTATTTTTAAGTGTGAAAACACATATATATCTATATATCCATACATATATGCTTACAGTTCCATATATAAACACATAGTCAGATGTATAAGTGCAAAATAAGGGACTTAATATGATGACAGTTGTCCAAAGACGTAGGACACATTATTCAAACTCCCATCCAATCTTTAAAAAAAAAAAAAAAAACATCAAATTTTAGTCTGGCAGTCAAATATTCCATCATGTAGACTTGTTTTAATTTTTGTATCCAGAGTTGTTGTTGGTGGATTTGGTTTAAACAAATTTAAAGTAAAAATCTTTCTTGCAACCATCAGTAAGACATGTAAAATATGACATTGGTCATGAATAAGAGATTTTCTGTTATTCAAATCCAGAAGGACTACAAGAGGATCCTTTAGGCATCCTCTTTTTTTTATGTTCTTGGATCTTTTTTTAAAATTGATCTTGTTTTCATAGCTGAAAATTCAAGCTGCATTACTGTAAAGATGCACCTCCTCTCTGGCCATAAAAACATTTTGAAGATCAGTTTTAATAGGGATGAACAGTGATGGAATAATGTTTGTTCTCAGTTTAAGATTCAATTTTATTGGAAAAAATGTGAAATGTTAAGTTTAGAGGCAATGATGCAGGATGTTTTTTTAAGTTTTTAGATTCCCACATCCGTTTTTCTGTTTATTAACATTTATTTTGAACTATGGGATTGGTTAGTTTTAGCAAATATTTTACTTAATTTGGTTAACTCTTTTGACGTATTAACTCTATGGTTTCAGTAACTCATTGCAAGGTACTGCAAAGAGCAGTACACCCTATGGAAGCCTGCATATTTTCTTATATATTTGGATACATTTAATATCAATTTGAACAACACGGAGTGATCCATGTGATTTAACTTGACTTTAAAGAACTTTTTAAAGCCCATTTAAAATGTAATTTCAAGATTTCTGCTTATGCTTAAGTTTAGACCCCTCACACTTCAGATACATTTAAGGGACTGAAAATGCCTCAAAAAAGAATCTTAATGATGCCATTTGAACTAAAGGCTTGAAGTTTACCTCTAGCGTCCTCAATTCTCCAGCTCTTTTTCATGACAAAAATACGTTTTTACTTTTCCAGAGTAGCAAAACATACTTATTAACAAATATCTTATACGTATATGGAAATATATCAAGGAGAACAGGAAATGCAGATACATGAAAAGAAGAAAGCCTTGAAATGTTGATTTACCATTGAAAACTGAGATGCTCTCAACAATCCGAAACTGTAAAGGGGTTAAAGGTTCTTCTGTCAAGTCATGACCTGTAAGATACTGAATCACTGCTGCTCTGTTGCATCTAAATGATATTTATTTTTAGATTTGTTCAACCTTCTAAACTAAAGCTCCGCTCTTCCCTTTAAAAATAAAAAAATATATTTAAGCTTTTACTGACTTCAACATTCTGAATTGATCTAGATTTACAAAAAACACTGATTTATTAACTGTATCAGCATTTTTAAAGTGAACTCAAATCTAATTTATTACACTTTGATGTCATTGTCCACATTTTTAAGGGATCATTATTAGACAAACTAAAACCCTATCGCCCCTTTGTTGGCTGCAAAATTAAAGAATTCAAATTTCTTCTCTTCAGAATCATTTATAAATTTTCTGTGCCAATAACATATATAAACCCACTGAAATCATTGTGTTTAGGTGTTCACACCAATGCAAGTATTCATTGAATCACACAAATATACTTTTCTTTTTTTAAAAAGTGTGGTTGCATGCAAACATTTCTCTTAAAAACTACTAAAAAAGTATTTTGTACCACTTTGAAGTACTGTATTGTCAAGCACTGGATTATGAGATGCACCATCAATGAATGAAATATAAGATTCACTGAAGGCACATTAGGAGAGACAAGAGTCAGACAAGTCTGTCACTTAGACTTTATTAACTGCACTCACAGTATTTATGAGAAACTGTACTGTGCTAAATGTTATAGCCTTGTTGGCATATTCACAATACCTGTAACACCCAACTTTGTTAGCAAAACACGTAAGCCACGTTAGCTAATTCACAATTACACCCAACCTTGTTTCCAACTTATACAAAATCAGACATTTTGACAGAGTGTACCTCTCAAAATTGCTTCTAAATCAGTAAACGTAACCGGAATTAGTTAATATATAAGGCACTTTTTTTGAAAAAATTAAGGCTTTTAAGTGTGCCAAAAATACAGTAAATGTGGTGCCTTTTAACGGAGCCGAGTCTTTAAACATCATTGTCCATTTAAAAAAAACGGCCACATCTCTCCTTCAATCATAATGATCCACAATCTCTGAATCCACAATTCCAAACTCAAGTGCCCTAGAAATTTCCCAGAAGTCTCTGCAAAAAAAAAAAAAATCAGGGTGCGTCAATGCTCACTAAATTGGCAAAATGCGTTGAGTTTGATCATTTTTTGTTAAATATATATTTTTAGGGTAGGGAAATTTTACATTGCCTTTGTTTTTTTAGACTCTGTCATAGAAAATAGTTTGTTATTTGACTTTGTGGGACTAACTGTGGGGAAAATAAAATAGATTTTAAATACTGTGAAGTTCAGTTTTCTCAGGGTCAGTGGATAACCTAAAACACCTTTTAAAATCTGGTAGTTACGGTTTTTGCAACATTTTAATGAGAGGATTTGTGGTCATTTATTAGGCATACAATCAGAAATGGAAATGTTTATCTCACCAAATCCAGTCATCGATAATAATAACTGCACACAGCAAAATAAAGTTGTATTTTTTTGCAAAAGCTTTTAATGTTCTGCAATAACAAGTCTCCTCTTCCAACCCTTTAAGACATGCTGTTGGAGAAAAGCGGTAATATGACTCTTTACATTTCTTTCAGGTTCATGGCCTCCTTACATAGATCCACAGTATCAGTTTCAAACTCTATCACCTGCTTAAGCATTAACCACGTAAGCCATCGGTGAATAAATGCACACGTCCTTACACATCCTTTCCCTCTCACACACACACACACACTCACACCTGTGTGCTGCTTGCCTTTTAGTTAGAGGGGGAAAATTCCAACATGAGCCCATTCATCAGCCGGAGAAGCTCAGCGATTAGATATTGGTGATAAAGATTTTAAGTCAACATCCCAGCAGGTGTCGAGCGTGTTTTTACTGCACACAAGTGACTCTGCTTCTGAGTCTGCAAGGGCAATAAAGGAATGATGAAACACACTCCATCCCTTCATCCACGCACATTCTACCTCCTAAAACTGGGGTTAAACTTCTGTAAAATGACTGTTCTAGATGAGATGGATGAGTGTAACTACAGGTAGAGGATTTCCTTTAAGCCTCATTTAGATAACAAAGTATTGGATTGATGTTCGTCTCTTAGAAAGCACACTTTTTTCATATTTTTTAATAAACTATTTAATTATATATATGAAATTGAGATCACAAATAGGGCTTACATTTGCAGATTAAAAAGTGCCAATTATTGTTTTTGGACAATTATTACACACCTATTGAAATCCCTGTGTTGTCAATAGCTGTGTTTCTTTACACATGTGAACAAAACTTTTTCAAATTCTAAAAAAAAAAAAAAAACTCTATTCAGTCATAATTGTGCAAATAAACAGAAACCAACTCACGTGATAAGCCATTCAAAAACATGTGAGCAATACTTTGATTTCCAGCAGATACAATCAAATTTCTGTCACGGCACTAGCGCTCATCATCATCTATCAAAGGAGACGTTGGCGTCTTCTTCAGGCCATTTAGCAGCAAGCTATATACATGGGAGCCACTACAGATGAAGAGATTTTTGGGAAATAGTGGTTGGTGATTTCACAGAGGAGCTGTGGGTCCAACAACTCCACATGACACGCTCAACATTTGCTGAGCTGTGTGATGCTGCAGGACCTCTTGTGGTGCAGTCACTGTTGGTCACGGGACTCATTTAATTAGAAAAGTTTTTTAATTGAAGTTTTCCAAAATGTGTCCACATTAATTTGCCTCAAAAACCACCTCCTCCAAGCGCAAAAGTGTTTTTCAATAAATGCCCTTTTTTAAGTGATGTGTTTCCATTAGGCAAATTTGTTTATCGCAAATCCACTTTGTGCAATTTGCACAACAAAGATAGTGATACAACCAAAATATATCAAAGAATATATAAATTCATGGTTGAATAAAACATATATATATATATATATATATAGAATAGAAAACATTAAAGTTCAAATATACACATTTATTGCACATTTATTGCGCATATATTGCGTTTCCTGAGCCAAGGATTGCATGTTTGGTAAACTTACAGTTGTAACAGTTCTTTTTTCAATTTCCTTTTGTGAGTTTTACATGTTATGTGAAAAAAACAACAAACACACTGATGCTTTGTTGTTCTAAACACTACTGGAAACAGACTGAATTGTGTCTTCAAGTCATGGTTTCCAAAGCATGTTTTTTTTTTCCACCGCACTGCAGACATACTGTAGATACACTGATTTGATTTAAGCTAAAAATGAACAAAACTAGTACTGTTAGCATTAAATTGCAAAATTTAATGAGCTTAAAAATGTTTTTTTTGTGTTTTAGTTTTTCCTAAATTTACTACTAAGAACACTTTTAGTCAAATGTTTTACTCTAAATATTATTAACATATAAATGTGGGTGTGCACAATATCTGAAAACATTATCTTCATATTGTGTACAAGCAAAAAAGCAATCACATAATTAAATGTCTTTTTCATTGGATGGTTAATAATAAAATCAATTATGTTTCTATTTTTCAAACTTGAGGCAATGGATTTCATGTGCAGTGCAAGCTCTAGATAATTTCCTAGAGAGATCATTTCTGCATAATTTCTGCATTGTAAATAAAGTATTAAATACTGCAAATAAATTCCATAGTAAAACAGCTTCCTCTTTATTGTCTTTTGGTAAAATTATTTTTCCTAAATGAGATGGATGCATGCATTATTTTAGGAAATAATTCACTATTTTAACTTTTAAGAAATAGTGACAGTTTGGGAAAATAAAAAGATTTGTACAAAAACACAAAATACATTATTAGAACCTTAAAATAATGCATTTTGGGAACACAACAAATATGAATAAGGCTTTAGTACACAGGCTTTACAAATAAAGTAAATAAATATTGGGATCCTTTCTCTTTTTTAACCACTTTTATGCAGCATATTGAGATTTGAGCACATTGAGCTTCTCCTCTTTGGAAAATGATTCCAAAAGCCAACATGCCTCAGTTTTGTTTCCACGCTCATTAAACACGTAGAAGAGTTAAATTCTGAGAGAATGTGATCCCCCAGTGGAGCCTGAATCCTTTTTCATGCTGTGACACGTTCCAACTCAAAGACTATTACAGATCCTTCAGCCGTCAACTCATCACCTCTAAAATAATTTGAGCATCAACATGCTAACATTGCCTGATTCTCCTGGCTGAGGAAAAAAACTTTCTGTAGCAAACTCAGGGGTCACCTCCTCCAGGGGTTTGTGCAAACGCCTGTTTGACCTGGAGGTGTCCAGTGTGTCTTCAGTGATAACTAATCTGATTGTAGACAGAGGAATGTGTGATGTCCTTTCACTTCTACTGGGGGGTCCACGTTTGCTCATTTCTAAGACCTCCACCACCAACGGTAGCGCGTTTCCTCCCACCAGCGTTACGAGAGCCACCTACTGAAGCGAGCCACTCCATCAGACTTTTGACAGGGATGAAGACACGGGCCGAGCAAATTAACTGAGTTAGCCATTCAGATGCTCGTCTTTGCAGAGGACGCCAGGCGGAGAGAATCTGCTTCATTTATGTCCTGATCAATCAAAGGCCTTCTTTGGCCATTTTTATGGTTTGACGTCTTATAATTAGGTTGTCTTCCCAGAGATCCGCTCCTGTTTCGTCACAAAAGATAGCAGAAGAATGGCACTCCTGCAGGGTTTCTCCACTGATTTGGACAGATGGAGGGACAGCAGGGACATCAACCGTTTGTCCCGCAAATTCTGTCACATAAAGAGTAGATCATTGGAACGTGTGTCTGTTATAATATAAAATTGATAAAGGGAAGAATTACAGTGGAGCAAAAAAATCTCCCACTTTAAAAGAGACCTGTAATTTTCATCACAGGTATACCTCAACTATGAGACATAGTGAAAAAATAATCAAATTTTCAGATTTTTAAATAACTTGTTTGCAAATATGGTGAAAAATAAGTATTTGGTCACCTACAAACAAGCAAGATTTCTGTCTCTCACAGACCTGTAACTTTTTCTGTAAGAGGATCCTCTGTCCTCCTCTCGTTACCTGTATTAATGACACCTGTTTGAACTCGTTATCTATATCAAAGACACCTGTCCACAACCTCACACACTCCAAACTCCACTATACCCAAGACCAAAGAGCTGTCTAAGGACACCAGAAACCAAATTGTTGACCTGCACCAGGCTGGAAAGACTGAATCTGCAATAGGTAAGCAGCTCGGTGTGAAGAAATCAACTGTGGGAGAAATTATTAGGAAATGGAAGATCACTGATAATCTCCTTTGATCTGGGGCTCCCCACAAGATCTCACCCCATGGGGTCAAAATGATCACAAAAATTGTGAGAAAAGATCCCAGGGGACCTAGTGAATCTCCTGCAGAGAGCTGGGACCAAAGTAACAAAGCTACTATCAGGAACACACTCAAACCCCGCAGTAGCAAAAGTGTCCCCCTACTAAAGCCAGAACATGTGCAGGCCCGTCTAAAGTTTGCTAGAGAGCATTTCAATGATCCAGAAGGGGTTGGAGAGAATGTCCTTTGGTCAGATGAAATGAAAATAGAACTTTTTGGTAAGAACTCTACTGTTTGGAGGAGAAAGAATGCTGATTTGCATCCAAATAACACCACACCTACTGTAAAGCATGGGGGTGGAAACATCATGCTATGGGACTGTTTTCTAGCAAAGGGACCAGGACGACTGATTGGTGTAAAATAAAGAATGAATGGAGCCATGTATGATCAGATTCTGAATGAAAACCTCCGTCCATTGAAGATGAAACGAGGCTGGGTCTTTCAGTATGACAACAATCCCAAACACACTGACTGAATAATGAGGGAGTGGCTTCATAAGAGGGATTTCAAGGTCCTGGATTGGCCGAGCCAGTCTCCAGATCTCAACCCCAAAGAAAATCTTTGGAGGGAGTTGAAAGTCTGTGTTGCTGAGAAACAGCCCCAAAATATCACTGTTCTAGAGGAGATCTGCATGGAGGAATGGGCCAAAACACCAGCAACAGTTTGTGAAAACCTTGTGAAGACTCACAGAAAACGGTAGACTGCTGTCATTGCCAACAAAGGGAGTACTTAGTCGAACTTTTGTTTTTGACCACATACTTATTTTCCACCATAATTTGCAATTTTTTTTTTTTAATCAGACAATGTGATTTTCTGGATTTATTTTTTCAATTTGTCTCTCAACATTGAGGTATACTCATATAAAAATCTGGATTTATTACTGTTTTTCTCTTTTTAATGCACAGTCCCATCCCATATTGATTTGCAAATATGAAAGATGCACCTTTAATAGGCACCTTAAAGATAACAGAAGTTCAGAGGAGCAAACAAAAAAATAATGATAAAGCAAAGAGGAACCAGGCAAGCCTGGGGCCTGGTGTGCTGCCACAGTTTACTTAGTGTTAAACCAATAAGATAAAACAAGGAACATGTTGTCTGGACTCGCTCCATTTGGAGACAGAGGTTGGACTGGGCACTGTCTGGCATGCGGTCTCTGTCCTTGTATCAGTTGCTCTGATTTTCAGTTAGATAGCGCGACTAAGATGTGTTTGCAAGCGTGCGCATGTTGAGTTTAAAGATAAGTGTTTACAGCACCTACTCCTTGGCAGGTGGGACTTTAAAAGCAGAGTGTTGCCCCGTAAACTTTGCCCCTCAGATTGTAAGATTCCCCATTAAGCAGTTACTGTAAAGGTACTTTCACATTTTCAAGCAACCACTTCCAATGAAAAGTCAATGCAAATTGGGGTTCTGGAATAAAAACTCTCGCTTTCTTACTCAAGTTTCAACAACTGTTTTTGGGCGCTACGTAAAAAAATGCAGTAATTGATCGCGCCTTGCAAGTTAAACCAGGTTGAACTTTGACCAATCAGGGTCTTGCATTTTGTAGTGACATATGGATTGTGTCTTTTTTCATTCATGGAAGTGCCAACCATTTAAAACTTGATCATGAAGGAGAAATTAGCAATTTGTGGCCAGTTGAAAATTTTATGAGACCAAGTATTTCATTTATTGGAAAAGATTTGCAGCGAGATTTCGCACCAAGCCTCTTCCAACTGTTGGGGGTGACTAGTAAATAGTAGGAAAAGAAGAAGGAGCCCCTCCTTGCTTGTCTAGTGTGAACACCAAGGGCTACACATCGGTTCAAGATTCCACGTTTAGCACAAGTGTCACTTGTCCGGGTTGTGTCAGTACACATTCTCATTCCCAAGTCGTCACATATTGATGTTTGCATAAGAGCCCCTCCAAGTCAAAAGTTGTGTCCCTAAATCTTCTGTGTTTTTGACGTGCTGTCTGTTCCCATTGAATCATGTGTCCCATCCTCTGGGCCGCAAACTGGAACCGGTCCAGTACGGGGACACGGAGTGCACGGTTACCCTAACCAAGTACCGTACCCTAACCCGGTACTGGTTCATGTCCGGGCCCTGTTTGCGTCGGGTACTGCGTCTGGTACTGTGTCTGGTACTGGATAATGCCCAGTACCGCATATGGTACAACATCCGGTATCGTGTCCAACGCCGGGTTAGGGTACTGCTGCATCCTGAGGACCAGCCCGCGTGCGGTACCACATCTGGTATTAGGTTTGGTACCGCGTCTCGAGGGTTGCGGTCCCTTGATTTTACGAACAGCCAGCGGGTCAAAACGCGTTGGGGACACCCAAAATGTCAAAAAGTGACTAGAAGGGTCATTAACCAAACATCAGTATGTGACGACTTGGGGATGAGAATGTGTCGCCGTAGCTAATCCACTGTCTTTGTCATCAAAATAGGATGAGAAATATAAGAAATATTTCTTTGCCAATACTGGATGTTACGTAGGAAAAGTTTTTGCACAGATGATGGAGGCTTTTCTGAGTTTGCAGATCGTCACTCTTCAGCCTTTATTGAACAGAAAATGGGACGTGAACTTGCTGCTTCATCAACAGTCAAACTGTTGTTTGTTACAGTTACAAAAGTACAGTTCCTGAAAGGTACCTTCAACTTAAAACAATTCAGTTTTTTTCACGATAAACGTATTCTTGGTATTTTTAACAAAACATTTCATCCAACTTTTCATTCAACATTGCTCCCCTTTTGCGCCTGGTTCACACTGATCACTGAAGCACTGCAAAGCAGCACAGAACGGAGGCCACTTCCATTCCGCACCCTTTTTAACCTATAGTGCAGCTCACACCAGACGCGAAGCGCTGGGTTCCTCCGCGGCCGGATTGCACCATACAGCCATCGTTTTGGTGTGTGGTCGGTTTATTTTTTTGTGCAAGCCGCAAATGATCCGTGTCAATCCTGGCAGGAAGTTACGCCAAGACACACGAGAAAATACAGTCATGTTTCAAAATATAACCAATAAAATACCCTGATTGACAAATGTGATCATATTTTTGTATCTAAACAGACTGTAGAGATGAAAATAAACACATAAAAAACCAACAGACACACACTCAGACATTGAGACACACTCATACACACACAGGTCAACGTGGTGGGCTGACTACAGAGCAGGGGGTGTGTGGTTTGGGTGTCTGATGATGGCAAAAAAAAGCTCTAAATAACCACAGCCAAGCAGAAGGGTTAGAGCGTTGCGGTGTTTGGTGTGAACTGGAGGTTAAGCGGATACCATGCGCACCCTGCTTCGCAGCGGTTCTGCGTCCGGTGTGAACCAGGCGTTACATTGTCATTTAAACTGTAAATAAGTCACAACACTGGAGGAATCTTGGCTCATGCTCTTTTCTCTGCCACTTTCACCACAGGGGACCTCATGGCAAGTGGGAACTTGTTATATGTGACCCATGTGACACGTTTGAACAAATTTGTTTCATGTCTACAGAGGCAGAAAGTCAGTGTGTCATAAAGTGGCTAGAGGTGCAGAGCTCTGGGTGACTAAATCAAGTGAAAAATATTCTGCTCAATGAGCAGCTGAGGCTCTTCACAAAAAAAGATATGGATCAAACTTTCTGCTTAGTCCATGTGTTTGTTTTGCAATAAACACCACTTGAAGCGCTCGGAAAAACCTCCCTGTGTCTCCTCCTTAAGCCATAACAAAAACCAATGCGCACATACAGCAATGCATGCAAAAACGTTGTTTTTCCTTAAACACTGTGGGATTTTGCTGTCCTTGTAAATAAATATTACCAAAAAAAAAAAAAAGCTCCATGTGGAAGACAGAACACGGTCTTTGTTTAATCCTCGCTTCATTCAATTACCCCCACTTTGGTTTGTTTAACATTTCATTCTCATGATCTAATTTTTTATTTGGTTGCTCTTCAGATCTGTAAATGAATGCCTCAGCTGAGCACAGAGGCTGCATGTGGTGTAGAATCCATTAAGTCTTCGGACGCACAGAACTGTGGCATCCCCGGCAAGCGGCTCAGCGTCTGTGTGTCTGTGCGCGCACGTATGCGGGATGCTACGGTGAAAAGCACCATCTGTTCCATGTGACAGTAATGAAGTGAAGGGCATTGTGGCACAAAGCCTCAGACCCATTCATCACAGCTGTAGGCGGGCCAAGCATATTCCCTCAGTCTTGTAGGGATACCTCTACACACACACAAAACACAAAACTGTATGACTCTTTCTGGTGTTACGTGAATAGTTGGTTTATGCAAAAACTGTCGGGGAAGTCGTTCTGTGGGACACAAATTAGATTTCCAACTATCTGTTCATGGCATACATTATAAGCAAAAACTGTGGCTTCATTTCCTTATAACAGTATTTGAGCGGCATGGTTTGGGATTCAGCCTAAAATGGACCACAGAGGCTGTGAATTTATAAGACAAAAAAATAAAAAATAAAAAACACAAAATTTTTCATACTTTGTCTTTTTCTTTCCATCCTTATTGCTGTTTGTGCACACAAAAACTTTGCATGTCTTTGTTGTAATTCACTGTTGCATTTAGTAGGTAACTATGGTGATAAAATCTTTTCCTTAAGGGGGCTTTCCCCAAAGTAAACAGCCAGAGAGAAAGAAAAAATATTCAGCTAAGATTCTTTGTTTCTTGTTTGTTCTGTCATCCAACAGTGGAAAAAATAAAAAAATAGATTCTGAATGTGAACTGTGAGTCAGCCTCCATTTATACGGCTGCTAATGTGTTAAACTTTACAGCAAACATTTTTTAAATCTGAATTCTTCTCCGTACCCCTCCATTGTTGGGGCATTTGGAGCTTTAGTGGTGTCCAAAATAGTTTTTTTAAAGTAATGGGGTAGCGACTAAAGGTGCATTCACACCTAACCCAATTTGTGTGACAAATTCGCGTTCTCCGCCCCTCTTTCGCCACGCGGCGAATTCACTGTTCATCACCTGTCAAAAAAGTGTTCCTGAGTTTGACGTGGGAGGAGCTACCAGCCAATGAATGCTTTAAGCCTGACATGGAGCAGTGTCTGTGTAAATGTCACTTACAATGTATGGAAGCTGAGAGGGTTATGTTGAGAGATCAGGTGATGGTGAATAGTTCTATAAAAACATCGGTTATCATGTCTGTACGTCTGGTTTATGAAATTATTCAAATCAAATATTTCCCCGCCACTGGGGCCTTCTTTCTCACTTTGAGGATTGTGTCTGGATGACAGCAGCTTCTGCTGTGTTTCTGTGACTCTGTGAGTGAGTTTGAAGACTGTCCCGCATTAACTTGAGAGGGGAAAAAAAATGTTAAAGTTCAGGAAGCCCGAGCAGGAAGCCCCAGCACTGTGCAGTGGCTGTCTGTCTGCCGGTGTATCTAGCCAGTGAGCTCCGCAGGACTAAAGGTGGCTGGGTGACTGCAGCTAGAGAGTCATCTTCACCTTCATCTGTCCTGGAAACTCCGCAGGCCCAGTAAGTTGATGAATTAGATGGGAGTTCAGGACAAAAACACTCATTCTGATTTATATTCTACCTCCTGCTTGAGTCACTGAAAACGTCATGTGCACAAAGCTGAGTTCCTGATTGGCAAATGCGACACAGCAACCTGTCCTACTTCAAATATATAAATTTCCAAACTTTAAGAAATCCTTTCAAAAATGACATTTTAAAAACTTTTCAGAACTATCAGCTTTTAACCTTTTGAATGTGAATAAACTGTAACTGTCTAGCAGTTTAGTGTGCAAGATGAGCTTCAGATGGGACAGAGAACGTTAATAATTGTATTTCTTTCAAGTCAATATCAGCAAGTGTTTGTATAATTACGGCGAAATACCATTTTTTCTTTGTGAATCAGCTGATCACATAAGCAGTTACGGTATGTCAAAGGGAAAAAAGGTCAAAAGCTTCAAACAGGGGGTTCCAGTGAAGGACTTCCAGCCAATGATTTTGGACGCAAATTATGTTTTTTTGTGGTTGGCTCTGACAGGGGGAGGGACTTCCGGCTATTCATTTTTGAGCGCCATATTTTTCTTTGTGGCCAGATTCTCTTGTTGGAAATTGTGTTTTTAAACATCTTCTTGTGGCATTATTGTCATGATGGATGACAAAAAGAAAAAATCAAGATTAAAACTGCATTTCTGAGTATTTTTTTATTCATATTGTGGTGAATCGGGCACAGACGATAAAAAGGTCGTCTGAAAAAGCTTGTAGTTGTTACAAATAAACTACAAGTGGTAGGCTACAATCACCCTACTTCGCTCCATTCTGATTCATCCACTTGGAGAGAAATAGATTGATTAACGTCTTTTTTTTTTATATGTTCTATGATTTTGCCTAAAAATGACATAATCTAATTTAAAAACCACTGGGAACGCTTTGAAAATACTTTAATGGAGTGGAACTTTAATGTCATATAAAGAAAGGTGGAAAAATGTATGCTCTTCAGACACTCATTTAAAGGTTCTGTGAGTAGAAATTGATAAATTTAGTAAATATTTTGTGACTGCACCCATAAGTAATCAGATTTACTGGTCCGTTTAACTGCCTGCTCAACTACATGGTGGAACACATTAAGTTAACCTATTTTTAAAAGCCATGATTGTGTATATTATCCCCCAAGGCAATCAGCTGCAGAAAAAACAAATTAAATATATTTTGTCATAGTTTGGTAATTATCATGTTAAACTTTTTACGAAAACCTTTTTTGTTTTTTTATTCTTAACTTAGAAATACCTCATGTTTATGCTTATTGTCAGAAACATCTGGCAGATCGTTTATTTTTTCATTTCAGGTACAACAAGACGATAACAGTAATGTGTGTCTGTCTGTGTCGAGTATAAACAATCTTTGTCTTGGATGAGTAAGGGATGATATGTGGTGTATTTTTATCTTTCCAGTTCATCTCAGCATTAACTGACAAAAGCAAAACATTGCACAATCTTCACTGGTGAACTGCAAGGAGAGTTTCATAACTGCATAACTAAAGACTTGTTACAGTTGCTCTGTATTCCTTAAATCGTAACAGATGATGTAAGAGATTACTTTGTTGCTTAAATGTCATTTACTTGACCAGTGAACTTCTTAAATATGAAACAATGTGAGATGAGCATCCTTTTTTGTTGTTGCTGTCCACTCCAGATTAACAATTTAGACAAACAATTTAAGATTATAGACCACTAAGTAAGCCCATAAAGCTAAAATATAATTCTCAATTTTTATAATGCAGGCGACAGTTCATAGGAAACACTTAAACAACACATAAGGGTAAGTAAGGGTTGTATATTCTACTAGTTTTTCTCATTTTTTCAACCACCCTGAACCCTGCACACTGGATAAGGGGCTTGTTAGAGCTGCTTAAGTGCACACCCTGGCTGTTAGGAATTAGAAAATTAGACAACCATAACATAGGTTTTGTGGACACCCTACGGCACATGTGTCAAAGTCAAGGCCCGGGGGCCGGATTAGGCCCTCCTGGTAATTCTATCCGGCCTTCCAGATCATTTTATTTTCTTGTTATTAATGGCCCGATGTAATCTTGCGCTGATTCTCAATTAGTATAATTTTGTCTAAATATATTTTTATGAAGAGTAAAATATTTAAAGTTATTTAAGGTTTAAGTTGTTTGATTCTGAAATAATATTCCTGAATGTTTATTATTCATAATAATGTTAAAAGTTACTGTTTTAAAGTTTTAAAAATTAGCATTCTGCTATCTTTTTGGCCTATTTTTGCGATTAGGTAAGATTTTTTCGGCTGCTTTGGAGTGTAGCTAATATTTCAGCCACATGCTAGCTGTTTCGGCTAATGTTTGGCTGTTTTTCAGTTTTTTGGGGGTTTAGCTATTTTTTTCAGCAAAATGCTAGCTGTTTCGGCTAACCTAGGTTTTTTTTTTTTTTTAGTTTTGTAGGCTAATTTGGCATTTAGCTAAAAATAATAATAGCTGGCTATTAGCTTCAGTGTTTTCAGCTATTAGCTTCAATGATTTCAGCTATCAACTTCACTGTTTTCAGCTATCAGCTTCAGCGTTTTCAGCTATTAGCTTCAATGATTTCAGCTATCAACTTCACTGTTTTCAGCTATCAGCTTCAGCGTTTTTAGCTATCAATTTCAGCATCTTCAGCAGCCTAATTCAGCTTACAGTATTCACACAAGCACTATCGCAGGTAATGCTGTACATCTAGTTCATAACATCAAGTTCATATTATACTACAGTTTTAAAAATAGTTTTAGTGTTCAATAAATGTTTATCCTGTTCGCCCTGCGACCAAAGGTGGGTTTTGGAATTCGGCCCCGTGTGATTGAGTTTGACACCCTGCCCTACGGGCACCCACACATCATGGGCAGACCCTGTAGAGCAGCATCCCCTGTACATAAGAGCATGTAACTGACATTATCCTAACAAAAACTGAGTTTAGTTTATTAAGTTTAGTTTTATTTTTTTTAATTTATGGGGACAGCATTCAAATACATTACATTTAAAAACCAAAGATATTTCTATCTGTAGTCCATCAAGTGGTGAAATACCCACATGTTAATGGCAATGTGAGCAAGATTGATGCTCCAGAATCCATTTTTGACAGCTGCAGAAGTCTACTATGTTCTTGAGATTCCCTGGAAGTGCATTCCATTCCTCGATAGCTCTTCAGGAAAAAGCCGACCAAGGGAAAGTAGACTTTCTTTTAGGGAATCTGGATACCAAGCTCAACACTCTACCCCATGAGCTGAGAGCATGGCTGTATAAAGTCCTTAAGAGGAGGTGGGCAGCAGAATTTTATGTACCAGGCGGATATCGAAGTACCCAATCTAGTTATCAAAACTTAGTATTTTGTGTTTTTCCAGAATAGAGCAATGGTGGTACTGCCTGGATATCTTGGACTTCACAAAAAATTTACCACACACACACGAGAATGGTACGTTCCATTTTCATGACGTCCTTTGAGATGGTCGTATTGTATATCACCCTAACCTCTGGCCAAAAGTTGGAAAGGAAGTTGAAGTAGAACCAATAATCCACCAGAAAACCCAGATTAGGAAGTTTGGAAATCTTTTAAAGATGTGGACAATGAAAGCACTATGTCAGGGGTGTGTAAATCCAGGCCTGAGGCCTCAAGGGCTGGCCTCCTGCTGGTTTTCCAGAAACCCCATCTTATCTGCTGTTGATTACCTGGATCAGGTGTGTTTAGCCAATAAGAAGCTTCAATGGGAAGCAGATTGGAACGCATGTAGGACAGCAGCCCTCGAGGCCTGGATTTGGATACCACTGGTCTTCGTAAATGTGCGTTTATGCAGGCTTCCGTGTTCAAAACTCTTGCAAGTTTCTACGACCATTTTCAGGCTCTGCCCACAAAACGCCACTGAATGCGCATTGAAAGTTAAACTTTGACCAATCAGGCACCCCGATTTGGTAGTGACTGATAGATGGCATCCCATTTCATTAACAGAAGTGGCAACTGTTTGAAAATTGTTCGTGGAGGAGAAATTAATCTTTCCCGTTTGTGCCAGACTGGAATTTTATGACACTAATTCTTTGATATATCAGAATAAAACTGTGATTTTGTAATGTACTGTAATGCTCCAACAAGTAGTTCAGCTTTAAGTCGAACTGAAGCAGATTTTTTAAAATCAAGTGTAGATCAGAAAACACAACAAGAATTCAGATTTTTTGGGGGAAAAAAAACAAGTATTTTGAGCACACAATATTGTTAGAAAAATACACATTAGGGTTCACTTAACCAGCTCTGATTTAGTTGAAGTTAATTGGATTTACAAATTTCAGGGTGAAATTCACCACAAAAAGGATAATAAACTGTTGTTTTTCTTTAAATCACTGCTGACATCATACTACCCATTGCTATATTTTCTAGATGTGGTAGAGGATATATTTTATTTTGAAAGGACTGTGAACCTCTGTCATAAGTTACAGTTTCATATTTTAAAGAAAATGCTATTTCCTCTTTATGTTTATGCTTTATGTATACCATAAAATCAATATTTCATTCATAGTTATCATAATAGCAACAACTAAGTTGCTATTAACTCTTTAAGTGTTGAAGGTTGCAGACCCTGAACAGGTCGCCAGTCTGTTGCCGGGACTTTCAAACTATATCAAATTCATATTTTACATACTAAAGCTAGAACGCTTTAATATTTTATGTTTTTCCATTTGATTTTATTGCCATAAACACTACTACAAATGCGTAGTATTAGCTTTTTTCCTGTAAATAAGTCTTTGAAAATACCTTTAGTATTTTTCACCACATCTTTTTTTTTCCAGAGTTTGTCGTGCCCCCTTCCCACACCCCTTTTTACTATGCAGCTCCTTCTGTCAACCCCGCATCACCGAGTCTGATCTTTTACACAAACCGAGACAGACCTCATCTCTGTTCAAATGATTGGAATCACTGTTCAAACATTGACATCAGCTGGAAGTGCTTCATTCCCAGCTCTGTTTAAAGCAGACAGGCTTTCCCTAATGCCACCAACACTAATATTGACTCTCATAGTCTAATCCCTCAATGTCTTGCCATGTCTAAAAACTCTGAATGCTATCATCAAACAACCCATTTATCATATTTTCAGGCGTGCACTGGAGGTGTCTCCACGGCGCTGCATGGCCTCCCGCCTGCCTGCCTCCGCTCACTGATTGCTCAGTCGCTGCACAGCTCAATGCCAGCGTGCACTTTCAGTTTTGTTGTTTGGCTTCAGACACCCCCCCACCCCACCCCCCGCCGCTAACACCACCAGCATCTCTCTAACACTCATACAATGAGCTTCATTCTCTGCACTTGTTGCCGTCTCCCTGCAGGAGCTGCGTGTGTGTCCTCCATCTTTATACTATGTCAAGAAACACTTTGTGCATAACCGCCGTCTGTGACCCCACCTCCAGGAAACTCCCCTCGTCTGCCGCCCATTTCACTCAAAACTCGCATTTGGATTCAAAACCAAACATGATTTAACCTGCTTAAACTCCACATTTGTTTGTTTGGAAAACTCTTTGGTTTGTCTTTGTGGAGCCAACTCACTGTGAAGTGTGGCTCTGCTTGTTCTGCACAGGTTAGCCACTCCCACCCTTTAGAACCGTTCTCTGCTCTGGAGTCCCTTCCATCGTCTTCGCTCGGCTGGATTTTCCAAACTAAACGACCATGCAGGAATACATTTCATGCCTGTTATTACAGTATTCTCCCGTGGCGCACCTGTTAGACCGAAAACTTTAAAGATGAACACACTGATGATGAACTCTCTTTATGGCTGCAGAGTGTCGCTGCCCCTTCAGGTCTTACAAATTGCACCATGCCGGTTTTTAATGGTACTCTTCTTGGTTTATTTTGAGCATGTTTAATTCTTCTCTCTCCATCGGCCTTCGTCTCTCGTCGACCCGCCCTCCCTACTCCAAACCTCCTCCTCTTTATTTACTGGGCCTCTGGTGTGCCTCATGCTCTGTATAGGGCCCCACTTTGCATTTCCCTAAGCTTGTGTGTATGTGCGTGTTTATGTATAGGAACCCCTCCTTCTCTGTCTTGCTGAAAGCGTAGAGACGGCGTCCCTCCCCTTCAGCTCCAAGGATAAGTCTACTATCATGCTAATGCACATGTCCTGAGACTAATAGGTCCTTTTACACTGGAGGTTTTTATACCCCTTGCCTCACTAAAGGGTTTAGTGCCAAGGCCTTTTCTCTCCTTCCCAAACTTTTAAACAGGATAAATATTTCTGTGATTCCTCCGCCTGGTCGATGAGTTTGGAGACCGTTCTTCGTATAATTGGATCCTCTGGCCTTGTAACGCTTTCTGTAAATGCAACGAGAGAGATGCAGGAATGTACAATAAAAGAAAATGCACTCTTATGTGTCTTTATCTGCCAGAGCATGCTTGTACATCAAATGTATTCGGTAACAGAACAAAGAGAAGCAGCAAACAGTCTAACGGACTTTATAGAGGTGTAACAGAAATCAGACACGGGCCTGTTCACATTGACCTGGATCAAACTTTGTTTTCTTTGCTTTGGCAGATGTGAAAGCTCATTGGATCTCTGGTGTGGACCAAACAAAATAACTCACTTTTAAGCGAACACTGATGCCTTTAATGATGCAGACGGACTGTCCATGAAAGTGCACCCAAGTGCTACGTTCAGACCAGACAAGCGTTCTTGAACGCACGTTGAGCATGTGGTGTTCACACTACCTGATCGCACCTGCAGCTGCAAGCTTGGTGTGAAAAGCTAAAGCAGTACAAATCTTGCTCTAGATTTTTTTTCACCGCTCTATTCTGATATATGACATTGTCATAGAACTCTAGCCTGGCACAAAATAACAACCATTATTTTATCCTGCATGTTTCCTTTTCAAACCGTTTGCACTTTTGTGAATTAAAAAGGACCAAATCTAACTCCTTGTTTGGTCAAAAAACTTTTTTTTTCAATAACTTTTTTTATTGTGGTGTTTCCATTAAGCAAATGTATTATTAAAAATCAAATTTGAGCAATTTCAGTGATAGAATTTACAGCAAATGCATAAGTACGTCAGTAAAGAGTGCATACTATATCATGTCAGTGCAAAGCTGTTTTCTCCACTTCAGAATCCACAGGATTTATGTCAAATGTGTGAACGATCAAAGAGTTAATACTGTCGAAAGAATGTAAACACTGGAAAAGCTCAGGTGTCAAAGAACAAGCTTCTATTCTGACAATGATCAAGTCCAGACGAAAAACTTGTATGATAACAAAACGTATTTTTGCAATTTCATTTGGATGAAAAATGACTTTTTTTTAAATATATTTAAATCAAACGACAGTTTCAATCATAATTCTTGCATTTCCTTTTGTTAACTAATTCCCTTTTCTGAAAAGCGCCTTAATCTTTCCTAGTATTTGAATCAACTTGCCTGGCTTTGATCCTCACCAGAGTTCAGGTGAGCTTTCAGACCTGTCAAACAAAGCAGACTATTGGGAGAAACAAACCCTGATTCCAATCAAATCTGATAGTGTGAACGCAGCTCAAGGCCACAGTTATTCTACCAGGATTGATTGGGTTAAATAGTATTGCCAAAAACATGACTTTTCCATGCATTGGAATGATGTGTATTCCTTTTATTATTTATTTATTGTTATTCACAGAACTCTCATCACCTTACGTGAACCTGAGTGGCATTTTGACAAAACCAGGAGTTAATAAATAATGAGCATTTGCCATGTTTTGGGTTTCAATGATCTTGTTGTAGAGTAAACACAGTGACAGTGTGCTAGCAGTGGTTGATCAAAGTGGGAACCAACTGCTCCACCCCTCTTTATGAGGTCTGCAAGCACACACAAAACACTCGCTGAAGCAGCCAAGTGCTGTTTTGATGTTGATATTAACCTTGTGGAGGGAGCGCGGTACTGATGTGTATTGTTGTGACACGCCATTAAACATAGTACTGTCAAAAACTCCAAGAGACTGAATATCAACCACATTTCTTGATCAATTTGTTTAAGTTTTTATAAAATTCTACCCCTCGCAGTCAGTCATTCTAACAAGTCTTTGGCATTATATCATATTCACTGTTCATTTTTTTATTTTTTATTAAAAAACCTGTTTTTATGGCCAGGCTTTTGGCACAGCATGAGACTCTGCTGGTGCTTTTTTAAATTTGCTCTTGTGTTCTTGTTTCATTATCGTTCTTATTTTATGTTTTACTTTCAGTTAGTTTGAACCTTTTAATCGTTTTTAACGTTTTGAGATTTTAATATACAGCCCCTTATTTGACTGTGGTCATGTTAACTCTTTAATACCTGAGGCGTTGCCAGTGATGCTTAAACACAAAATCTTAACTTAGTGTAACTTTTCAACCGTTAACACAATCAACGTCATTTCAGTAGATTCTAAAGGAGAAAAGTGGCTTTCTTCTACAAGATGAATTATCAAAACACGCCACAGATCTGCTCCTGGTCCGGCCCTTCTATCAAATTTTAGAACCCTTTGTGGCCCACGAGTAAGGAAGTTTGCCCATCTCTGCAATAAAGCTATTCTATTCAATTCTAAAGCCATATACAGCAGATTTTTAATAAAGAGAAGTTATTTTTGGGTACTATTAGTAACCTTTTAGAATTAGGTTCATTTGCCGTTATGTAAGATACCTGTGACTCACTCTTATCTCTTTCATCTGTTTTTACTGTCCTGCAGTTAGTACATTTTTCTGTCTCCTGCACCTTTTGCAGCTTATAAAACTGCCATTTTTATTGCTTATTTCTTTCCTAGTTGCTGAAGGCAAACTTTACTCTTATTTTAGTCCATTTTTTTCTTTTTGATATTTCTTTTAGTGATGATTATGCCTTAAAGAGGACAAGATGAATCAGGATTTACTAACAAATACCATGCAACACTTTTATTCTTCACGTACAAAATCTTTCTTTACTACTGGATAAAAGAAAAGAAAGAGAAGATCTAAGTTTGTGCACCTATAACATACTCTGCTACTATATTAGAGCTCTAATACATTCTGCTGCCTTATTACAAAACATGGCATGCAGGTCAATTCTTGTCTTTGCACCCAGAATGAAAGAAGCCTTAGGCAAAAATGGGTTTGTCTCTCCAAAGACCTCTGTGACAGTTGAGTGGAGAACTTGGGCTATAAAAAGTACTTTTTTTTTCTTTGAGGAAATTCCAAACAGATTTCCTGAAGCAGGCTGAATTTATTCTGGAACATGTCCCATAAGAGGTCTGGTTGGTCAGATGTCAGATTTCCTCAGACTGCATCCCCACGCCACTCATCCGCCCTGTCAACCTTTATATGTTTGCAAGTCCACTCTACCTTTCTATGTGCAAAAATGTTTGTCCTTAAGGATAAGAACACCTCGTCGAGCTCATTCTTCCACTCTGTGATGAACGAGAACATGCCCCCCGCTGCAAAAGGAGAGGGGACAATCCAATGCATTCTGACAGCTCCATCAAGCACAAGAAATGGCTGCTGGCTGTCTGCGATGCTGCCGGGGTCTCCACCCTGTTCACACACTGCAAAGCTTCAAGATGTACACACTCATGCAAATGTAGACTCTCAGAAGTTGTGTCATGTAATTAGACTGTAGCAGTCATATAATTATGTATCATAAAAAACCCTCAGTGCATGCAAATGTATTCAAATTCTTGTTTACTTTAGTCAAACAAAAAAAAAGGCAGAAAATTGACAAAATATGAGGATAACAGTAAAACTCATAGCACAAAATATATAGATAAGACTGTGAAAGTTCTAACCTTAAAGACCCATTTGGATGAAAATGGTGTTTTTAACATGTTCATCCAGTATTTTTCTGATGATGGAGGACATGTGTGAAGAAATCTAAGGTCAAAACTGCACTTCTGAGTATTTCTTTATTCAAACTGTTGTGAATCAGGAAAAAAAATGTCCTTTGAAAAAGATCCTCTGTAGACAACTAGTTCCATCTATGTCTTCGTTTTCCTCATCTGAGCTTCTCTTAGGAGCATCTGGCTCCTACCTGGACGGTGCCAATATTGCTGCCATTATTGTTGCATTGCTACTGTTAGTTTGGGCTTAAGCTAGCGGGAGAGCGCACGAACAGGTGGCTCAGTTATGAGTGACGGGAAGTGGGGTCAGGGTTGCTTCCTGCCAACGGTCCCGCCCACAAATTCCGCTCTGGAGAAACTATATCCCAAAAAACGACACAGGTTTTTTTTTTTAATTTAGCCTTAAAACGGTAAAACTATGATTCAAAGTCCACTTTGAAAACAGATCAAAATATGATTGGAGTCGGTCTTTAATCAATTATAAAACAGTGAACTCAAAGGTTAGCTAGTTTTTAACCCTCAAATGAATTCTTAATAAAAAATCTACTTTGGTGTCTTCCAGTCAGGCTTCAGAGAGCAGCACAGCACTGACCGAAGTGACTAATGATATACGTTTGAATACAGACAGTGGAAATATGTCAGTAGTTTAATTGGATCTAAGTGCTGCATTTAATACAGTCGACCACGTTATACTGCTCAGATGACTGGAAAACTGGGTGGGTCTCACTGGGCCAGTACTAAACTGGTTCAAAACATACTTGGAAAACAGGAATTGGTTTGTGTCAATTGGTAACTTCACTTCTGATCCAACAGAAATTACATGCGGAGTTCCCCAAAGCTCCATCCTGGGGCCACTTCTAACATCTACATGCTCCCACTGGGTCAGGTTATAAAGAACAACAACATTAGTTACCATAGCTATGCAGATGACACACAGATATATATTAGACTGACACCAGGAGACCGAGGCCCTGTACAGGCTCTTGGTAAATGCATTGAGGACATTAATGACTGGATGTGTCACAACTTACTTCAATTAAACAAAAACAAAACTGAGGTTATTGTCTTTGGGGCTAAAGAAAAAAGGTTGGACGTCACTACAGAGCTTCAATCTATTCAACTAAAAACTACCAACCAGGCCAGAAACTTGGGTGTAGTGATAGACACAGACTTAAATTTTGATAAACACATTAAGGCAGTCACTAAATCAGCCTATTATCATCTCAAAAATATCTCAAGGATTAAAGATCTGATGTCTAAGCAGGACCTGGAAAAACTAGTGCATGCTTTCATCTTTAGTCGACTTGATTACTGTAACAGTGTTTTTACAGGACTACCAAAAAAATCCATCAGGAAACTGCAGCTTATTCAGAACTCTGCTGCTCGGGTTCTCACAAGGACCAAGAAAGTAGACCACATCAGTCCAGTTCTGAGGTCTTTACACTGGTTACCTGTCTGTCAGAGGATAGACTTTAAAGTTCTGTTACTGGTTTATAAAGCTTTGAATGGTTTAGCACCAAAATACATGACTGACCTCCTGACCCAGTATGTACCAGCCAGACCTCTCCGGTCATCAGGATCCGGTCTTTTATCAGTTCCTAGAGTCAGAACTAAACATGGAGAAGCTGCTTTCAGCTTCTATGCTCCACAGATCTGGAATAGACTCCCAGAAAACCTTAGATCAGGAGTCTTAGGGTCTAGGTTTTAATGATGACACTTTTATTATTTCTCTTGGTTGTTTCTTTAAATTTTTTATGTTTAGCAATAATCATATTTAGCCCTTTAAATGGTCTCTGTACATGAAATGTGCTATTCAAATAAAGTCGCCTTGCCTTTATTTTCAACAAGAGTCCAAATAACAATACCATTTCTTACTAAAACAATATCCACTGTTGCTCTGGGTGACCCTAAACGTGACCAACCCTTGATCACATTGATTTATCACAGCTTGACAGTTTAGTTGGACCTGGCATTAAAAAACAGAGTGAATACGCTCAAAGGAAAAAAGCGAGTTATGTGAAAGGTAAGCGATCCTCCAGGCGAAATCTTCCTCTGTTTTCCCATTAAACCTGCTTCAATGTGAAGTCTGCCTGAGAAGTCAGCAAGAAAACTTGACACATAACAACAGTGTCTTCTTTACATCTCTGACCTTTTGACTTTCTGTCTCCTGTTGCTCGCTTCAGGCACTGAACTTGAATGCAAATAGAAGAAAGACACGAGTTTATCTGATTTAGGAGAGCAGGTCCTGTTCTATGAATGTGTGCATATTTGTGCAAATAATGTGTTGTGTGCTCATAAGAAAGCTTTTACAACAATGCATTTCAGAACTTTGCAACATTAAATTGAATTTTGAATAACTGAAGGGTCACATGTGTATAAAAACACATGAAGTCATGTGTTGGTGCTGAGATGTTGTAAAAAGGTTTATTTGGAAATGCTTTTGTAGTTATAGCTGTAGCTTTTCGTAAGCTGTGACATGCTGTTTGACAGGGAACCTGCAGGGCAGAGAGCCAGGTACATACATGGCTTCCCTCCTTCTCCACATGTGTGAACGCCTAACCGTTTGTGACAGGAACTTATTCCGTGTGGGGTTTGTATTTTTGTCAATGCAAGTGAAGAGAAACAGCAGCAGCACAGAAGCAAAAGTATGTTGACATTTCTGTGTGTCGTAGCTCAGCTAGCATTTAGAGCGTGTTATTAACAGTGGGATCAAGTTAACGGTTTTTTCAGTATTGAGAGAATCGCTGGTGGGGATTGTACGGCTGATAACCATTTGAAACCATTTCTGCTCACTTGCCAATCTCCATGACAGCATGAGTGTAGTCTCAAGACGCACACACACATGCAAAGAAAATAATACAACGGCCGTCTCAAAGTCTGTTTATATTAAACAAGGGTTTTCACAGTAACACACACACACAGTGCTGCGACAGTTGACTGTTCAAGAGAACAGATATGAGCTCTGAAGAAAAAAAGGGCAGAACAAACGTTCAGCCCCAGAGGTAGAGCATTTGGGGGGGGGATGAGGACAACTTAGTGGAAGACCATAACAACTGAAACTTGGATCAAAATTACATATTATAAACTGTTTTATTATTGTTATTAATACTGAAAGAGCAGTTATTTTAGCTGTGGTTTAATTACTAATGTTTAAAAGTCCCACTCCAATTATATATTGTTTCAATTGTAAATTGTTCCCAGTGGTATTTTAATAATGATTATGCCGTGTTGTTTTTTAAGACATATTTTCTGCAATGCAGGAGTTCATCAGAAACGCTCATATGGGTTGTGGGCGGGACTGTAAACGTGGTAGTCAGCTCCGCTAATCTTCCCATCAGCCCTTTGTTTATACTCTCTCTTACTAGCTAAATAGCACCTCACAAAACCAAGCTAACATTAGCATAGCAAAAAAATGAGAAAAAGCTGGTGGGGGACCTATTAGGCAGACAAGATGGCGTCTGGAAATCATTAGCTGGAAGCAGAAATTCCACAAGATTTCAGAGTTGTAGCCACTTTTATTAAACTTTTTTAGTGTTCAGGATTAGCCTCAAGTGTGTCAAAAGAATAGAAACGCTTTATTAAAAAATATTTAACAAAAAGTGTTCAGATTTGTAAAACTAAGACTTTTACATTGGAGCTTTAGCTCCAGACCAATGTTTGTTTGACTGCAGTTAACTTCACCCTTAACACAATTAACGTGAATCAGCGCTGTCGCGAAGAATAAGGCTTTGCACCGATATGAAATTACTTTATATTAGTAATGTGATAGATATTGGTGAAAAGCCACTTAAAGTGTTGTTGATCAGTACAAAACTGCTTTTCTCCGCAGTTTAGCTAATTCATGTTGATCGTTTAGGGAAAAACACGTATCTCTTATAGGGTTTCCAGTTATATTAGTCTTTTTAGCCCAAAAACAAAAACAGAATCAAAGGAACGCAAAATGAAGAAAAAGTAGGTCAAAAATGAGAAGGAAAGGAAAGGAAGGGGTGGTAAACTGTTATTTTGAGAATATTTGGGTTTTTTTTGTATTGACACCATTATAGGGTACTGTTTTGATCCACCATTCAAGCATTCTTTAACCTTCTTTAGTAAAACCTGACAAAAATTAAAGAAGTGAGTGGGTAACAAATAAGCAAATTCAATCAATTCATTTTTTTTCATGTAAAAATAATGTACATAAAAGGCATTTGTTTAACATTTAAATTTGACTTCAGTTTTTAAATGCTTACCAAAAAAATAGATTCTTGACATTGATGTCGTCTAAAACTGAATGAGTTATTTGACGTTTTTCTAAATTGCTAATACAACCACCGCAAAGGGCCCCGTGTTACTGTACACATAAGGCCCCAAACTGCTACGTTATGCGTGGATTAAAAACGTATATATTTCAGTAGAGGTTTTTTTTTTTTTAAAAAATACATTTTTATATTATTTTGACCCCCTCTTTGCCATTTCTTTTGGGGGGGGGGGGGTGTTAAACATTTGAACTTTGTCTACACATGTTTAACCTTTGCAATATAATAAAAACACAGTTTGTTCTTAATTTTTTGCACTGAAAAAAAGACAACGTTTCCAACTTGGAATTGAGTTTTTTTGTACAGTTTAAGGTTTATTTTGGATTTTTTGTGTAGTATAATGAACAAAGATCTGGAGGGAGTAAAAAGTTGAACTAAAAAAGTGGAATTCAAACATTTCCCCCAAAAAACAGTTTTAAAACGAAATCATCTGAGTAAGGGATAAAAACAGCGCTTCAAACCACAAAGGCTTTAAGTGCTTTGGGAGTAAACTTATTTCATTTTGAACCTCTAAATTCAAAATTCTTGTAAAATGAGAGTATTTTAGCTGAATTTGACCATAAATTCAGTCTTTTCTAAGTGAGCTCTATTGCACATCGTGTCTTCTAACTGTGTTGCTGAGCCTCTTAACTGAGCCTAAGGCAAAACCCTTTTCCCTGCCAGACGACGTCACACCACCTTTGGACACACGGCTGTTTACTGGGGGAATTACGAATGGTTGTGTAGACTTTGATAACGATCCAACTTCGGTTGAACAGGTAGCAAAATAAATAAATGAGGGGCACGCCTTTTACAGGCTGAAAGGTAAACTGTTTAAATATATTTAGAAGGAGAGCAACGTTTTGGGGGCTTCTCTAACTTTTCTGCATGGTTATTTTTTTGCGTTAAATAAGGCAATAATTTGATATTCAAATCAGTCATTTACCTATACCACCTATGAAGCCAAAATTACCCCTGTGAGAAAAATCAAGTCTTTAATTCAAACAGCAGTCAGCTATGGGTTATGACAATGCAACAGCAGCAGTCAAATATAGCTTTTATTTTCCATGTGAAGCACTGAAGGAACCACTGCAGGAACAGCGGGACTTTACAGCTCATTTGCATTCGCTGTGAGAAACTGATGAAATCAGAAGTTGGTGCAAGCTATAACAAGACGGGAGTGAAGACAGTAGCTCCTTTGGGAAAAAGCCAGACCTGACCTGTTTGGTTTATGGTGAAGTTGTCCCATACTATATGTCTTCAAGCATTACCCCGGTAAAGAAGGATCCACTTCAAAAAAACAAAAGTAGTCGTAGACTTCACATTTTAATTTTTAGGTTAAAAGAAGGCAAAAAATCGTTTTTGTCTTACATTTGCTCATTTTTGTTCTACTAACAACATTGCTTTGGGTCAGGGGTCGGCATACCTTTAACAGTAAAAGAGCTTTTTGGGCTTAATTACTACTGATCAAAACCTAGATGCAGCCGTGTAATATTACTTTAGCCTTTAAGAAATTTGGATTTGCATTGATTAGCTTCTGTTTTTTTTGATAATACATTTGAATTGTGTTTATTTTTTGGCCCGAACAAAAGCAAAAATATAAAAAGTACCCAGAATCTCTCAAAAAATATCTTTTTTTAATGTTTGACAGAAGCTCAAATAACTTATTTACAAAATAAAAGAGGCTCTGTACCAAACAGGATCATCTTAGTGCAGCTCTGGGCAGCAAGTAGCTAATGTTCTGCAGCACAAGATAATATGTGCTTTTGACTCATAAAAAAACTTTTTACCAAAGTTTTGCTCTCTGCATTCTGGAGGTAGAGCTGAACAAACAAGACGTCCTCAGGTCGACAGGGATATAAAAACCTACATAGTTCATCATCTATGTGCACCTCAGCCATCAATTTATTATTTTAATTAATCTAAATTGAATGAATGCTAACTAAGTAATCCTTACTTAAAAAAAATGCTATTATAGTTTTCTTTTTTTGTTGTTCTTTTTCCCCTCTTTGTCCTCGGTAGTCTTGCACTTCTGGGTTCTGTTATTTTAGTTTGGAGTTGGATCTTGGTAGTCTTAGTTTGCGGGCTTTGTTCATTTGTTTTCTTTAGGTAGTTTTGGTTAGGCAGCCATTAGCTGACTCAGGCGGTCGACATGGCTGGGTCAGCAGTCTCCATGACTTATTTTATGTGTGGTCGAGGAGGCACCATGGAGAGATAACAGTCACATGTGGATCTGGAGCTGCAGGTTGGAGACCCCTGCTTTAGGTGTTCACGAGTAAATCCACTTCTGTAGAATTAAATCGAAGAACAACTTTCATGCTCATATTTGCAGATACTTGTTCACAACTTTTAAGGAACACAAAGCTAAACTATTCATCATTTTACCTAAATATTAGAGCTATTTTTTTAGCTAGAGTGAGAATTTGACAGAGATGATCTGAACACAACTTCTCTCTCTCCGTCTCCCTGACAAGAGGCCTTCCTCCCTCCCTCTGTGCAGTTGATTGAGATGATGTGAAAGCAGACAGATGGGGCTGGCAGCCACACAACAGCCCGTCTTCCTCTGGGTTTCTTCTCCAGTGGCTTCCCTCTGTTCTCCACCTCCTCACGCTGCCCCGCTCTGCCCGTCGTTCTGGCTCTCACGCTGCTCCGGTCTGCTTGTTTTCACTCGCTAGCATAACAGTCATTGTCAACATGTGTCCCGAAAGCTGTTCTGTTCCCCCCGATTTTATTCCTTTCCACTCGTTCTTTTCTTTTACTCAGTGCCATTATGGCCTCATGCTAATAGAGGCCTTCATTAAATGTCAATTATACACCAGAGACCACACAGTGGAGGGAGAAGGCACAATGATTTTTGACCCTAAAAGGTCAACATGCTTATGTGCATTCAGCTCCTGCTGGAGTGAAGTCTGTCCACTTCAAGATCTCAGAAGATATTAAAAAAGAAATAAATATTTATGTTAAACAGCTACAGAATGATACAAACTTATAATTTTAGGATCATCCACTCCAATCATTTTTGATCTATAATAAAAAGCGCTCCCAGTAGTCTTTTAATTATGACTTTTAGCCTAAATTAAAAAAAAAAAAAATGTTGTTTTCTAGGACATATTTTCTGCAGAGCTGCAGTAGTTCATTAGAAATTCGCCTCTGAGTTGTGGGCGGGACTGTTGGAATGGAGTGAGCCCACCCCTTTCCCATCTGTTGAAAACTAACTTTTTGTGGTTTTAACATGCTCTTGTAGCACATTTCTCTAAATAATTTATTATTAAAACTGCATTTCTGAGAATTTCTTAATTCAAATCAGGAGCTGATGAAAACCGGATGCTAGAAAAAGCTCAGACTAATGACTCAGCTACTGACATGGACGTGCCAAAGTCTCCTCTTCCCCTGAGCGCACCTTCAGGATTAGGTGTACAAGACGTGAGGTGCGTTCAAAACTCGTGTCGTAGAAAATTAGGATTGCAGGTTGTTCTGTTCCAGAAGTCCTGCCAACAACCAAGAGTCGTATTTCTAATGAGCTACAGCCGTTGTGCATTAAATATAGCTTAAAAGATGACAAAGGCTTTTTGATTCTGGCCAAAATCTTTATAATCATAATTAAAAGATCACTAGGGACAATTTTATGATAGAAAAAAATATGATTGGAGTGGGACTTAAAGGGCTCTGTTGCTTAAAACCTCTCCCAACTTGACTTTACCCATACAACAAAAATGGCGAGCAATATTGTAGCCATCCAGCTGTATGGTTTTGAGCCAAACGAGGAAAAACAGACGTCCATAGCTCTAGTCGTCAACAGGTGGATGCATTGGAATTTTGTCTGCTCTTGATTCATCACAATTTGAATAAATAAAAACTCAGAAAACCCACTTAAACCTCAACTTTCCTCCATTGTCAGAAAAATACTACAAGAACATGTTAAAAACACAAAAATATGATTTTCATTTCATTAAAAGTGTAAATGAACACACTAAGAATTGGAAAATCTTCAGGTTTTTCATCCTTTAGAAATATCTTTGATTGTTTTTAATGCTTTCCTCATTCTGGAGGCAAACTGGCAAAAATCAAAGAAAATGGAAAAACAAACTAAATCAACTGCAGTCTGGGTGGGATGTGTGAGTACAAACTGGGGCAATTAACTGAGTGGACACAGCTGAGGACAGGTAAATGCCACTAAGAGATAATTACGGGAACAGAAGCCAAAGTAGCCACAGACAAAAACACAAAATTAAAATCAAGAATAGAAACACTCATCCTAAAATTTAAAAGAAGTAAAAGTAAAAAATGTTTGCATAACTTGTGAGTGTCAGAAAGGTATAGGTGATGCAACACATGCAGGGGGGGGTTGAAAAAAGAGATGTCCATATGTGCATGACCATGGGAATATTTTGATGGCACATCTGTGTACTCTTTGCTATGTGTGACTCTGAAAGGACCAGGCCAGATGGTGTGTATGTGTGCGTATGTGTTCAGGGGGGGTGAGGGGTGGTGCCACATGTTGTGAGTTTCCATTCAGGCAAGCTGTGCAGTTTGGACATATCCCCACATCTAAATAAACCTGTGGCAGCACCCAGGGTGGGGTCTAAAGCTCCAAGTGAGACAGATGAGAAGGGAAACGGTAAATATACAACTTGAACTTCTTGAAAGTATTGGTTGCATAGCGTTTGTTGTCCCATCATTCATTCTGAGTTTTTATAGTGTCAGTCTCACGATGCATAATAATGCAGGTTTGCATTTTTGCACTTGCAGAACTGCCTTCCCCCTCTGACCCCGAGTGAACTAAATCCTTCAGGTCTTTGTGAGTCCAGATTACATGAGTTTATTTGCTCAAGATTTATGCTGGTGAGGTGGAAACGTAGGCAAAAATAAATGCAATGCATTTGTTAAAGACAATAATTGTTAGGAAGTAATGAAAAAATTGAGAACCATCTGGCAAATTTACTTTGGACACAAGGAAAAGGGGATCCAAAGACGGAAGCACTCCAAAACCTCCTGATGAATACAAGATATTCCAAAAGTAAAAATAAGTAAATTTGCTGCATTTATTCCAACACATTTTACTGAACACACATCTACTGAACAACTTTATTGAGCATTTGTTCATGTTTGTGTACAACTAACCAATATCTTCTGCGTGTCCCATAAAACGACAGAAGCTAACAACGCTACCAACTGTTGCTAAGGACTTTTCTGACGACCAGATCAAACGACAGCAAAGTTTTAAGCATAAACCAAGTTGAAACATCACAAAGAAAATACAGAGCTATCATCAAAGAAGCATGGACATGCAGAAAGTATTGCTTAGTAGACATTGAACTTTCATGAAAAGGCGGGGGGCGCAAAACAAAAAACTTGGAAGCCGCACATGGCCGCCAGTTTGCAACCAACGGGCCACATACAAACTCTTTCATTCCCACCTATATACTCACACCTCCTTTGTACTGTGTAACAAAATCAAATAAAAAAAAATATAATAAAATTCATAAAACTTCTAACAGTAATCCAATGAAGTTGTGGGCAGGACCACTGGAATGGAGAAATCCCTCCCCCTCTTCCCATCACCCATCTGTTTACATGCTCTCCCACTAGCTTACAACCCCTCACATCCCCAAGCTAACATTACCAGTGCAACAAAAACGGCGAGCAATATCGGAGCTATCAAGCCGTACAGTTCTGATCCAGATTCCAGCTCAGACAAGGAAAACGAAGGCGTACATGAATCTATTTGTCTCCAAGTGGATGCATCAGAATGGAGCGGAGCACCAAGCTTGTGGTCCGCCCAGCGCATTTTTACATCACAAATACAACCTTTTTCCAACTGCATTTTTTTTTCGTTCACTCCATTACTCAGAAATACAATGTTAATCTTCTTTAAATATTTCCTCCATCAAGAGAAAAAATGCCATACATGCTAAATATATTTGGCATTTTAATGTGTTAAAAACACCATAAACATTGGAGTAGGTATTTAAGAGATGCTGGGTTCATTTGAAAGTGGGATTCTGGGATAGAATTATTCAGGTATTATGCAGGCAGAATATCAGGGGGGATAAATCTTGGTGTGCTGAGAGTTTAGGGCGTCATATCCCCCAGAGACCCTAAAATGCATAGAAAAACACGCTATCCTCATATCAGTCCATCTATCAATATAACTTGTCCTTTATTTGATGTGTCTATAAAGTCAGGTCTGTGCCCTGTATGCTTGTCTCTCTATTTGTCCCATCTGTCTGTCCATCCAAACTTAATTACATTTTTTGTACTTTTTGGTAACTTTTTAAATGTTTTATTCCTAAAGTTCATTGTCATTACATTAGAAGGGCATTCATGATATTTGGGGGGGTATTGCCTTCTTGTCTATGCCTATATCTAAACGTGGAATCAATCATTGTTGAGCGATCTGTCACCATTGATTGTGTTGAATACAAAAAATTGAGGGACAAAAGAAGAAATGCTGACTGGTAGGATGCCTTTTGACCACACTGTCAAAGTATTTACTAATTCCTAAATCGTTATAAGATGCATGTAAACGCTTCATCCCAAAACTATTTTAACTATATGTTTGTTACAAAGAGAACCTTTCAACTTTTATAGAGTGGATTAAATTAATCTTTACGTGCAGCAGCACTCAGTTAGGTGATTTATTCTTTATTTTTGTAAAACTGCAAAAAAAAAAAAATAACTCCAGTTTATTCAGCAACTCTCCACAAAATGTACTTTTTTTGTGTGTTTTGGTTCCGCTGATTCAGGTCTCTTAAACCTGAGTACAGTGACATTCCCAGCGACATCATATTCATTCTCCTCAAAGATAAGAGCACCTTTATAGCTGGAAGTGGTGGAGAAAGTTCCGGGGGCACATCCAAACCCAGCAGCGCAGCAGTTTTTATCTTCCTGCTTTCTTTCCAGGGAGGTACTCCCGGATCACTAATGCATCTCCCTGTCAGCGTGGGCTGAAAATAGGTGAGCGCTGACCCATTTAATCAGACTTCTGCTGACCCCTAACTAAGGTGAGAGAAAACGTTTGGTCTGCAAATGCAGAAATAGCTCAGATCATGCATGTCCAGCAGCCTTTCATCTGCACTTTCAGCTATGTAAATATCATGGCGTTTGCTCAACTTTGTGATCGTCTTACGTCTGAGCCCAAGGGTCACCGCGTCCATGTTTGCAACACTCCTCCCCTTAAGATTCTTGAAAGTTTAGTTGTTTCAAAAAGATGGAAGAAAGTGTCATGCCAAGATTCTCATGGGAGACTGATGGTTAAGTTCAGCTGGCTCGTTGACCCACGTCTACCCCTCGTATCCATCTCTGTGTCTTTGTAGGAGCCCCTTATGGCCCCCGGTCACCACCTCTGGCCCCCGGAGTCCACCCCCAGGGTGCTTCTGTCCACCCACTACGTTGTCTCACAGAATCCAGGGGTCAAAACGAAAGTAGTGAAGGTGAAAATGCATCTCTTCCCTGCCTTATTTGTTCAAGGCTTCCATTATGCCGGGTGTAATCAAGCAGCCAAGTTCAGCTCCAAAATAAACCAAACCCCCCACTGCCACCATGCCCCCTCTGCTTTTTTTTAATCCCTGGAGAGATGCAACCCCCCCAACCGACAGGCAAAGGGTCTTCTTTCCTCAATGCCCCCCATCTTTGGCAGGGGACTTGCTCCCACTTTATTCCTCTTTCATTTCCCTTCTCTTTTGTTTTCACTGCTTATATATGTTTTTTCGTTCTCATGACCTCTTACTTTTTTCTGCATCTTCTCCCTAATCGCTTTATCGTGAATTTATTTTTTTGCGCCCATGTTGTTCACATGTCTCTTTTATCTCTAATCTCCTGTCTCTCTAACTTCTGTCGGATCTTCTTTTCTGCTTCTATCTCTTTTTCATCGTGGCACAGATAGACAACCACAGTCTGGAAGCTGGCCCATCCCGGCCCTGCCCCTGAGGCCCTCCGCACTGCCCCGTGGGTAATGGGCATTGTGTATTCCTACTGATCCCTGACGAGGCCATATTGTGCCTCGGCGGGACGTCAGTAGCACAAAGCCAGCCAGCCTGCCACATTGTCTCACACTCCAAATGAAGAAGTTTCTCCTCTGGCTCCCAATGCAACCTTGAAATGTCAGAGGATGGGGAATTGGGGGGGCATGGTGTTTTCAAGAGTTGGGGTGTGTTTTAAGAAAAAACGGGAATATGTGTGGCCTTATTGTTGGCATTGAGTGTTACTCATTAATGCACCAACACTCCACTCTTTTAGGTCCAAATCCCACAGGCTTCCTCAAGCGACGCACATAAACAATAAGATGTCGGCGTTCCCATACACGGAGATGGGCAAATATACATATGTTTGAACTGGATCCGCAAGTTCACTGGCAATCTATCTGCTGGTTGTCTGTGTTGTCACACAGGCCCAACATGGCTGTCAGACGGACGATTCAGATGCAGCTCAGGTGCCGGCAGATAAACACAGATAAGAAGCCGGACAGCGATCACCGAGCAGGAGTGATTGGGAAGAGGCGTGCTGTTCCGACCTTTCCGACTGTGTCTATCTATTGGATGTCAATATTAACTCTTTTGGAGATAAACTGCTACTTTAGCATGACCCTCACCATCTAAATGTGTTGTCTTTTATTCTTTGTTGGAGCCAGTTTCACCTTGGCTTGATTGATTTCCGATTCTTTTCTCCTTTTTTTGTGTGTCCGGCTAAAAGAGTGAAACAATATAAAGTTACTCTTGTAAACACATTTCTTCCTCCATTTTTAAATCATCAAATAGGAACTTTAAATCTTTGTTTCATGACTCAGTTTTTATCAGTAATACAATCATGTACAGATATACTTGGATACAATTTCTGGCCTTTAGAAATACTTCTCTTCCACACTGCTATGTGGGAGTTTAAGGTAGAATCTGAATTGCTTCCAATACCCCTCTGGATGCTCCCTATTGCTCCAGTTGTATGACCATTTGAAGCTGTAGTGGTGTCCAGAAGTCTTTTTTTAAGGGGTAGCTGTAGTAACTTGGGGCTGAGTATCCAATGTCAGTAGGAGAAACACATTTCTTCACGTTTGTGTGCTCTAAAGCACCGACGTTTACACTTAAATGTAAGTATTGAATTATGGCTTAAGCATGACTATTTAAAGTTATAAAACCAATGTTAGGTATTTTCCAAGCACTGGCTGCGTTGGTGCCAACGTAGATGACTGATGACTATTCCTTAAGTCATCAAATTTGAAGACAAATTTTTTCCATATTGTTCTGCTGGTGATAAATGATAAATGTACGGATAGGGAGAACCCATAGGGTAGGGAATGAATTTTAATTTGGTCTATCTCTTGACTATATGATCGTAAGTTAAGGACCCCCAAATGAAAATTCTGCTTTTTAACTTGTTCTTGTAGCATTTATCTCATGATGAAGGATGTGTATGAAGTAATTTAAGATTAAAACTATATTTCTGAGTATAAGCCTTTAAAACAGTGTGATTAATTAGATTCATTTTTTCAATCAGTACTAATTAAAAATATATATTTTTAATACAGTTTTATGTGCGATTTCATATTGTGCATATTTACAGTTAATAAGTGGTCGGCAAATACTGTAAAGAAAAATCAGATTAATTAATCTTGATCAATTAATCGCAATGATCACAATCATTTTTTTAATCGATTCTCTGCCCAAATTACTTTATAAGTAATTAATCCCCATGTTACCATTTGTTTCTGCTGAACAGAGAAACATTTGTGCATAATGTTCCTTATTTTTTTTTTTTCGTTGTTGTCACTGTGTTCCTCCTACATGTCAGGAGTTTTAAGGAACACAATTTGTCAAAACACCAAAGTTCAATTATAGCTTGATGTAAAATATATGGGAGAGATAAGACTTTGACATTAAGGCTGACATAAGTTTCTGGCTCATATCCAGCCTCTGCTGCCGAAGAATTCGGCTGCAGAGGTCACCAGGCTTTTGTCACATTTCAGTCCTGGGACACATGTTGCTCATTTAAGCTCCACCCATCAAATTTAGTCCTTGCTTTCACTCCTCCATCACCTATTTCTGACATATCTTTTCATTTTTACAGTAATGAGTGTGCTGTGGCTGCAGGCCTGTCTGTGGTCTGTGTTAATCCTTCCTTCAGCTGCAGGGCAATTTAGAGCGAAGGCTCATAGAGTCAGTTCCACAATTTAATTAAACATTCTTGCTTTTTTTCTCTTTAGGACATGCACATGCATGCAGGCATACATACCTACACAAACACTTTTATGTTATTTCTTCACCTACAGTCCATTTAATTGGGTTTATAAACACTAAATTTCTTCAAAATCACCATAAATTTTTAGTTGACTTGGCAATTTACCAGGTTGACCAATTGATCATCTGTGAAAAAGCTGTAATATAACAGTTTTGTAACATTTATCTTAAGTAGTTCTTTGTTTATTTAAGATTTTATTTTAGAGTGACATCTCACATGTGCATTTGGAAGAGATCTTCTGATAACTAATTATGACAACGCAATGTTGCTGTCATCTTTTGCTGTTTTGTGGTCGAACAATGGCAACGTTACCGATCACCTGACTCAGGAATTTGCTGCAGGTCAATCTGCAGCCTCACAAATTCTTAAATTCATAAATCAAGCGTCTGCATTCAGCACATCAGCCCAGCAGTGGAGCTCCAGCACTACATGTGCTCACAAAGGGTTTTTTTTGAAACCTCAGACTCTCTCAGCCGTCAATCTCATCCGTCGGAGCATGAAGGCAAAGAAACGGCTTCTGAACATCTTGTCAGCCTTGGTCACCGGACTCATCAATCCAAACAGGACAGCAACTTTCTAGCAGATAAAATGTGGCAGAGGACGGGAACATGTAGCTCTAAATCCGCCCCCAGAGAGTGTTATCTTCCCCAAACCGACGCAGACCCTCATTCATGCATCGGTCTTTAAAACCCACAAAGAAAGACAAATTTGGGATGGAGTTTTTTTTTTTTAGAAAAGGGGGGCAGTGGCATTGTTTGCCTAATCCACAGTTACTGGGAAGTTGTACACTGAGCAAACAGTGCATATTTGAGAGGCTCTGCTCCGAAGCGAAGCCCCCTCGACCTGAAACGGCGAGATAAGCATCTGGCGTGGTTTGATTCGAGCCGTATTGTTTTAGCGTTCCCATTTTGGGCCGTTCTCATGCAGGCATGGCATTGGAGAGCTGCTTGGAAAACTGTCGTGGAATTCTTATCTGACAGGAGGTTATCTTATCATTCAGCAGAGTAACAACTTTCAGTGAGGGGGATTGTTTAAACGAGACAACAGACAGATGAGAAGCAAAAGTGCAGCTGAAAGTTAAATAAATTTTATGAAATTGTGATTTTGACTCTGGCCAAATCTGAATACTTCCTCTAAGGCTTTTCTCTGGCCCTATATTTAGCCGACCAAACGGAGGGATGTGGAAAAATAATGTCTTCAAAGTCGACCTCACTCCCACTTGATGACATCATCAATAGTCGCCGGTCAGCTACGTTAGGTTGGAGATGCAAGCTCTTGGAAAATGCATAACATTGGTTTTATAACTTTAAAAAAGTCATGCTAAAACAAAAAGTCACTAGCACTTTGAATTGTCTCTGTACATGAAATGTGCTGTTCAAATAAACTTGCCTACTTGGACTTGTAAATGCGCTTCAGAGCAAACCCACATGAAGAAAAGCACTTCTCTCCTACCGGCGGAGGAACACAGAGCTTGAAGTCCCTTCTCTCTACCCTTAAAAAACATATTTCAGAGAACCTCTTCCCCTAAAAAGCCCTTTCAATTGGAGGGGTAGTGAACGAATTTGGATTCCACCTTAGTCTTTCAAAGGTAGTTAGTTGTTCGCATATTCCAAACCACATATATCTCGTAAGAGTAGTGGTCCCTAACCTTTTCTAGGCCAAAGACCACTTTAGTTTTAAACATTTCCATGTACCGGCCCAAGTTGGTGTCCATTTTTTTTTATTTGTTTTTTTTTTGCTTCCAGTTTCCTCTAATTTATTGAGGTAAAGTTTATCTTTATCCTCTGTAAAATATCTGCAGCTCATTTAAACTTTATTCGTACACTAGATTTTGCTTAGGAACCCTTAAAATGTGATAAAGATTTTCAATCAAAAATTGGACGCCAACTTGAGTCTTGTCCAACTTTTAAGGTGTGAATGATAAATGCAGAGAAAAAACTGGCATTTCCAAAATAAAACATTTAACACAAATCTACCATTTGGGCATCTTTATTAGCATCCTCATTGTATTAGACAACCAGTTGCAAAATATTATGCATTTTTCTTATGGTATGTGGAAACATCTGTTGCAATAAATCCATTTTTTGAGTAAAAACTCCTGTTTTTTCTGTTAAATTTATTTTTCTTTTGAAGTCAAAGGCTCTTCTTTTGTTTCCTCTTTGAATCTTTTACGGTAAAGGAAACTTTCCCAACAAGTCTTTTTTTTTTGCTAACTTTTCTTGCTAATTCAATTTAGCAATCAGTGCAGCCGCTTTAAGAAAGTAACAGATGTATTCTGGTAACGTGACCAAGCGACTTGACGTGCATCAAGAATGAATCTGATGTGGTGTCAAAATCCAGTAGTTTCCCAAAATAAAACTTCTTTGAGGATAAAATTTTAAATAGAACAGGAAAAAATGTGTGTTTTTTTTCTCTGCAAATACTAACTGCCCTACAGAGTGGTACTAGTCTGTGGCCTGGCTGTTGGGGACTACTGCTTTAGGGTATTGATTATCCATATGAAGAGGTACTAAAAACATTACTCATTTGTGAATATTTCACAAACTATTTTTGTCTGTTTTCTCCAATCGAGGTATGTTTTGCCCTTGTTCTGCCACCACTTTGAAAGCCACAATAATGTTGTCTAAAATGGTTTAGTCCAATATTAACAAAAATATTAAACATATAAAAAGATTCTGTTG
>NC_050517.1:24992453-24996599 GCF_002922805.2 Oryzias melastigma | reverse complement strand
AAACAACGAACAAAGCTACTGCTACGTGTTCCATCCAGACTCAAATAAAACTATCAGGACACAAGATGGCGGTGTGCACGTTCACTCGAAGCAAAACCATTAGAAATTTATACTCCAAATAAAACCTCCAAAATGTTTTAAACTCCACTCCAAAGTAACCAGAAAAATCATTTCATGTTTTAAAGCTAGATTCTGAAATGAACATTAATATTTGGTCGTCATTACCTGAAAAATCATGATTGATCTCGGCGTGTTCCTCATGCAGGTGTTCATTGCAATGAGGAGGAACGGCGCGACTCCCCCTAGTGGCGGGTGAAGTCATAACCAATCGATTCCAGAACAATCTCCCAGACAAATCAATCGATTAGCAATTACAAAAAAACAAATCTAACATTTTAATTAACTTAACCAAAAAAAGAACATTTCTACTATTGAATATTTGTCAAAAAGTCACCATCATAAGTATTAACTTAAAAGTTAAATAATCTAATTCGTGGTCCATACCCTCATTGTTGGGACATACCATCTTTGGGATGCACCACTCTGTTTATACCCATCAAAGTTCACCAAATGTTTTGTGTGCAGCAATAAAACAAAAAATCACATAAAGTAGGGGTACATCAAGTTATTGTTATACTGAACTAAGATGAACGTTTAGCAGAACTAGCATGAGAATGTGGGCCAAAATGAAAATCGGGATGTTGAATTTAACACTTTAGCAGCTGAGGCATCACCGGTGATGCTTAAACACAAAACTATTTAACATATCATAACTTTTCAACTGTTAACGCGATTAACCAGTAGTTTTGAAGGAATTACGTTGAAGTTACAGTAAATTAAAGAACATAAATATTTTAGGTCCCTGATTAGTGTAACTGAGCTAAATAGTAGAATTCCTTTTGGTCATGACTTCATTTTTACTCATCTCTTGAACTACAGTGCAGAGACTATGGATTTGCTTGTTGCTTTCACAGATGTGAACAGAAACAGAGGTTTTCCTTTGAGCAGGACGGTCAATGAGTTTGCGTGTTTGATAGCTAGCTGGCACGCTGGAGCCTCGGCGAGGTGTTCCACCTCGCTTCATGAGAGGCAGCCAAGCTCCCATTTGGCCCGTGGCTGCGTGTGGAGTGCTTTGACGACATGTCAGCGTAAATCTAAAGGCTATGATGAACCGCCTTCATCCCACATCTCTCAGGTTCCTTTTCCACGGCCGAAGGCTAACCTGCCTCGCTGTCTTGGCCACTATTTGACTTTCAGATCAGTCAATCAATTCCATTACCATAGCAATGGTTTTTAAACACAGCAGACGTTCTGACTTGGGTAGGTTTGATAAGGAGTGTGGGACCAACAGCTAAATCCGCTGTTTATTCTTTGGTGTTTTAAGACTCAGTAAATTCAGACAGCTGCAGCATTTAGCGCCTTTGTGCCACCTTTTGAATAATTGCTATAGATCTCTGTATCAAAACTTTAAAGGCTGCGCACAGCCCAAGCCTCTCCTAATCTCCCCGTCATCTGCATAGAACTGCATAAAAACTGCCGCTCACAATGGCGGCGCAGATCAACACCAACAAGGCTAACTTGTCCAACAAAGTACTGCTTTATTTCTTCCTCCCTTTAAAACACACAAGCCATAATCTACGGGGGGAGTGTTTGGATTTGAGGTCTGAATCTTTCAAAAGCACAGCTCCCCTTTCTTCCCTGTTTGCTGTATTGAGGAATTCCCTTATCTTGCCCCACCAGTGGTGAAGCACAGAAAAGAGCAGGCTGCTTTATTGTCAACCCCTCAGAGTTCCAGTCTTGTTTGATAATATTTTCTGCGGGTCATTTGACATCCCCCTCTTTTTTTTTCTCCACCAACTCTCCCCCCTTCCTTCTTATTGTTTGCCGCTTCCATTATTCCTCTAAGCAGATTCAGGCTGTTTTGGGGATCTTTTTTTCAGATGGGGGGGCCGGGTGATATTGAGAAGCGTTTTGAAGGGAGGATAGGGAAGTTTGTCATTAGTTAGAGAACTGAATGGATTCAGCCCGCTCATCGGCTGCAACGGTGAACCTAAAAGTCACACAACCATATGGAGCCTCCTGACAATTAAGTTAGCTTTCTTTCACTTCTTTCTTCTCCTCCCTCCCATTAGTCTCTCTCTCTATTCATTCGCCTAAAGAATTAGTGGAAACCTTTGCATCTTCTGCCCCCAGGGCTTGTGACGAAATTCCAGCTCACCTAATAAGTTAATGAAATAATGAGATTTTTCACCGTCCACCACGCCTTAAAGAATTCTGGGGGGAAAAACTGTGCTGGAAAGCCGTAGGACACCTCAAGACATAGCTTTCTGCTGATGAGAATTGGGCTACGTAATATCACAACACATTCTAACTCACAACTTGTCATTTGTAGACGTACGGTTTATGGCTGACGGTTCCCATTAAATCATGAAACACTCGGGATGCGGTGCTGGACGTGGTACTGAATGCTGTAACGGACGTGGAACCAGGTTAGGGTTAGAGTACTGGTACAGTTAAATCATGGGTCATCAACTCTCTGGACGCGACACCGGACGTGGTAGTAGTGGGTTAAAGTTCCAGTCCTGGGTTAGGGTACAGGTACCCATCCGGTCTGCGTATCAGTACTTCTCCTGGTCTGGTCAGCTTACCGAGAGTTGGGGGCCCCTTAGTAGCGATTGCATTTTTTCCCTGTGTGTGGCCCGGGACCGAACGGCCCTCAGACTGGTACCAGTACGGATCCAGAGAGTTGGAGACCCCTGATTCGTGTTTGCATATTTTTTCCTGTCTGTGGCCCAGTACCAAGTGGCCCTCGGACTGGTACCGGTCCGCGTCCCGAGGGTTGGGGACCCCTAACTAGCATATGCATTTTGCAGTTTGTGGCCTTAGCACCTACCTCACATCTACAAGCTTGTATTTTAAAATAGTGTAAAAAAAATGTGTAAAATAGCTGGAGTCTTTTTTTTTCATGTGACAGAGCGACATGCGCATGCTTTAGGGCAGAACTCTTGCCACAGTCGACGCCTGGGTGGCCAATTAGCAAAAAGGAAAGACCTTGTGCCATCAACCAGTGACGGCTGGGGGAGGCGAGTAGGGTGACGTTTTTGTCTCTTCTCCTTTCCTCTTCCTCCCTCCCTGTATTTTTCTCTTTTACTCTCCAGCTCTGTCTGTCAACTTGGTGTCTACGGCAAAACTCCACCGGAATACTCAATGAGGATTACCAGACTGGAAGCAGTGGGATCTCTTTAGTTGTGTTCGTGTTTATGCATGTATGCAGGCCTGTGTGTGTATCTTGCTTGTTTGTGGAACAAAAATGTCCTAGTGTGTCCTCAGACAGACATTTGGCTGTGTCCCATTGGCCATAGAGGATTACAAACCCTCTCTTTGCCTCTTCACACTGGCCCACAGTGCTCCAATCCCTTTGGCTAATGACCCAGTGAGACATTCATTCCTTCAAAAAGACATCAGATCTGGGTAATAATTCCCCGGTAAACAGAAAACACCAAAAGACTTGGTCATATTTAAAAATGTATCCCTGGAATCACTACTGCTTGCTAAAATGACAATCTAAAGATGGTTGAAATTTGGATCCATTAAATACTTAAAACAAATCATAATATATAACATACTTTTTGTTTTGTAGAAACTTACATACACAAGTTCATAAAACGTGTATTTTAATTTACTCTCAATTTAGAAATATATATATTTTTTATCCTTGAACAAGTGTCTATAACCCCAGCTACATGCTTAGGAAAATAGCTAACAAATAATTGTGTTAATTTGTTTTAGTTAATTGAGTTTTGTGCTTTTCTTCTTTTTGTATGTCAGAAATGATGTGAAAAAGATGAATTTTCTGTCAGATAATTTATTAATAGAATATGCTTAAATCACACTTATGTCTTTTGTTGCGCAATTAGTTCAGTTTTTAAAAAAATAATTTGCATTCACATGCATGGATTAAAAAAAAAATAGATTCTTAGATTCTACCTTAATGTTGTCATGTTAATATATTGTTTTTCTTTTAATTCAAGTAAATCCTTTGTAGAAAGAGTATTTCATTAATGCAGGAAGTGTTTTATTTTGAAAGGGGCTTGTTTGCCAAAAGTAAATAATTGCATTCACATGCATGGGTTTTTTTTTTTTTTT